>NC_067400.1:286913761-287217170 GCF_016432865.1 Antechinus flavipes | reverse complement strand
AGATGGAAAAGAGAGGTTTGGGAAGGCTGGCAAAGAGGAAGAAGAACTCACCTGGATTATAGCTATGCTGCAACAGCAGGCAGCTCCCTACGTTACTACATTATTCTCACAACTAGATGCTAAACCCAGTTGTTTCTTATAATGGGGAAGGCCTTTAGTGCTAATGGTGCCCTCTAAATTTCAGCATTCTCACTCAATTTTCCAGGCACCAGGCTCTTCTCCCCAGCTCAGTTCATCACCTAATCTAAACTCTCCATTTTGTAAACAAGGAGTCTGAGGTCCACGTAGTTAAAGTGACTTGGCCAAAATCACACAGAGAGTTAGTTATAACAGAGCCTAGGCTTCTAAGTCCCAGTACAGATTTTTTTTTTTAATTAACACCAATCTGTGTCTCTTAATTGTATCAAATTGCATAATCAGCTAAAATGCACTCATGAGCTATCAACTTGATTCCATGCACTCATAGCAATTATGGCAGATAGCAACCAGAGTGATTTTTAAAATTTTGAATTTTATTTTATATTTATGTTTAAATTTAAATGTTGTTGTTGTTCAGACTATAGTTCTGTCTTTGTGATCCCATTTGAGAATTTTCTTGTCAAAGATACTTTTTTTGCCATTTCCTTCTCCAGCTCATGTGACAGATGAGGAAACTGAGGCAGAGTTAAGAGACTTGTGTAGGGTCACACAGCTAAGGAGTATCTGAGACCATATTTGAACTCAAGAAAATGACTCTTCCTGACTTCAAGTTCAGCGTTCTATCCATTTCACCACCTAACTGTCCCTATAAATTTGAATATTGATCTATATTTTCAACATGTTTAAAACAATGATGATACCACCATCATTTGAAGGCCTGGCTCAGAAGGAATTTCCCCATCACCAGTTCTTCCTCTTACTTTTCTCTTTTCCCATCTCCATACTGAGGATAGGGAGCTTCCCATCTCAGACTGATATAACACCCTAGCATATGTATGCAGAGTTACCTTCTTTCAATTTGCTGTCTGACAAGCTCACAACTATTCTGAAGACGAGGTTCTCTTATTATGAGTTCACATTTCAAAGGATTTTTCTGAGAGTTAAGCTAGTGTGTAGGAGGAAAACTTGATTATCTTCTTTTCCAATTCATTTCTATTGGGGTAAGAATAAAGCAAGATGCTGCTAATCTCAATAAAGAAGTTAAATACATTAAAATAACGTTAAATAATCAAAAGGAAGATTTGCTGAGAGCAAGGCACATACATATATTGATCATCCCAGAGCTCAAAGTACTTTTTTTTTTGTCAAGGCAAGTACTCAAAGATGGTACCGTTAAGTGAAAATGAAATTATTAATTTATCATTTATATATTTTTCCCTAGCATCAAATATAAATTCCAGTTTTAGGTATTTAAAGTTCTTCACATGTTAGCCCTTTTTTACTTTTCAAGGCTTTGTATACATTTCTTTCCTCCACAGTCCTACCGTAATGATCCACTTACTGTTGTACTTACGTGATTCTCCATCTCCTGCCTCCATAACTCTTCATGGTGTCTCAGCACTTCTGGTGTCTCTTGCTGAGCTTTTTTCAGGGTTGTTCATCTACCCTGGGTGTCCACTTGCTACCAAGTTGAAGGTAATCAATATGAATTAGGGGGATGTCTATTCCAAGCATGGGAAGACTTCACCTGGGAAAATGGGAAGATGACAAAACTTGTTCCAGTGGCCATGAAGATGGCTGAGGCAGGTGCTATGGAGCACTTAGGGCTTGGTCAGACATCAAAGGCTCCAAGGTCAACCACTGTAACTGGTCCTCTCTAATCACCCTGACTTTTTTATCTAGCACTGAACTTTGATGACTCTGGAACAGAGAGTGAGGTTCATGATTTTGTGCAACTTTGCCTCACAAATCCAATTCATCTGCAAATCACTTCGTCCTCTTCAGAAATGTTGAACAAAAACAAGTACATATAGATTATCTCTCCTGATAGAATGTAATCTCCGTGGGGGGAGTTTTATTTCTGTTCCTATAACAGCATGGCTTAGCTCAGTGCAGGGACATAATAAGCACTTAATAAATGCTTGTTGTTTATATCTGTAGCTGCTTCTTGAAAGCAGCAAGGTAGCTAAGTTTATAGAGCACTGAGCCTGGAGTTAGGAAAATCTGATTCTGGCAAGTGTGATATTGGGCCAATCATTTAACTTCTCTTGGCCCCAGTTTTTTCATCTGTAAAGTGGAGGTCTGCTTCACAAGGTGTGAAGAATCAAAATAACATGTCAAGTGCCTTGCAAATGCTATGTAAATATTAGCTATTATTGTTATTATTATTGTTGTTGTTTTTATAGGATTATAGAATTTGAAATTAGAAGGGACCTTGAAGATCATTTAGTCTAAATACCTATAGTTATTCTGTCCACACTGCACATATGTGTGGTATATTACATGTTGACATAAAAAATTAAATGAAAAATTTGTGGGAATTTTGCAAAAGCCCCAGGTGACATATAAGGCCAGCAGATAACACAGAAAAAGTGTAGTAACTCAGAAATGCATGAAACATATGTATAATATTACATAATATAGTCTATAACCAAATACTTATCCCAAATTTTACAATAAGGTATACCCCATAAAAGAAAAACAAAAAAAATCTGATTTCTTCTCTGTTGCAAAAGGAGGTCCAAAAAAATTTACCCATATTTTCGAAATGATGGGGGTACCACATTCCTAATCCTCACAATGTGAAAGGGACAGCTGTATTTGAAGGAATGGAGAGGGTGAGAAGCTTTTTGTAAAGTGTCAGAACTGGAATTTGAATCCAGGTTCTTGAACTTAAAATCCATTATTCTTTCCATTACATCCCATTGTCTATTTGAAGATGATATCATGCATGTCAATAGCTGACTGTCCCTCAAGACATGCTTTATCCCTCCTATGAGACAATTACTGACCCCCTCCCACCTTCCACAGGAGGACTTCCCTAACAGCTCTTGATTTCAGTATCTATTTCCTATTGATCCTGTAGCTAGTTTGCCTTGTATATGTTTATTTGCATATTGTGTTCCCTATTAGATTATAAACTCTTTGAGGGCAGGAACTATTTTTTTGCCTCTTTTTTATAATTCTTGATTGTAGGACACAGTAGGTACTTAATAAATGTTTGCCAATTAATTCTCTTCATAAAAACTACTATCTTCACAAAGATCCAGTCATAATTTCACCTTCCTTCTTCAGGGCACACGTGTGATGATTAGTCTTTTCTTGCCAAAAAAACCTATCCTCTTTGAACCTGTTGCTTCCTGTAACTCTAACTCTCAGATTCACAGTTAATAGGAGCTAAAAATACCCACTCTTTTTGCAGCTGTTGGCTGATCAAGCTGTCTAATAACCCATGGTAGGCAGCAAGTCCAGCAACCTTCCAAAACCTCAAAGAGAAACATTTTTTAGCAATTGGATGCATTTGTTGTTGAGTCATTTTAGTCATGTCCAATTCTTCATCCCACACAAAACTCATCAAGAGTTTTCTTGGCAAAGATACTATTTCCATTTCCTTCTCCAGCTCATTTTAGAGATGAGGAAACTGAGACAGAGTTAAGTGACTGATTCAGGGTCACACTGCTGAGAAATGTCTTAGGTCAATTTTTAATTCAGGTTCTCCTGACTGCAACCTCGGTACTCTATCCACTGAGCTACCCAGATGCACCTAAATTGGGTGCATAGCTTAGAATGATTGTAGGATTATATAGCTAGAAAGGACTTCAGTGGTTCTCTAATCTAATGTCCTCATTACAAAAGGAGGTTATTTGCATTAGAGTAAGTATTAGTAATCATTAAAGCTAAGTTTTAAGCTCAGGGTCCTCAACATCAGTTTCACTACACTATGCTGAGTTGTCAAAATTAATATTATTAGTGTTAATAATAAAAATAATGTTCACTAATATTATTTATGGTGCCGGCAGTTAGTAATTTGTTATCCTTCCAATAGGGATATCTATATTTATGTCTACAGATATAAATATACATATATATGTATATATAAGATATTGCCATATAAACACATATATCCATATAAACATACATATTTACAGTATAAAAAACTTTTATGAATGTCTCTTGTGTGCAAAGCAATGATTTAGCTAAGGAAAATACAAAGTTTAGTTAAAACATCATCAATGCATGCCCTCATGAAGCTTACAGTCTAATAAATAACACAATTAACTAATAACTCTCATTATTATATAATAGGTTTCATAGGAAGCTTACAAAACAAAATATTATATGAAGTCTGTTGGGATTATAATCATTGCCTATAGGAAGGATCAGAGGAGGCTTCAGGAGCAACAGTTGATTTAGATTTTAAAGGATATGTAGGAATTCAACAGATGAAGAAGGAAAAGGAGGACAGAGAACAACGTGTGAAAGGGCATAAAAATGGGAAATTGCAAGGTAGGTTCAAGCAAAAGAGTATAATGTCCTTTTGACTAGCATATCAATTGCATGGCAGAGAGTAATATGAAATGAGCCTGGAAAAAAATAGGTGATGTCAAATAGTGGAGGGTCTTGAATGAAAGACAAAGGAGTCTCAACTTACTAAGCAAATATGTACCAAAAAGGAAGATGACCTGTCATTACTCTGACACAAGTTTTTTCTTGTGATTTCCATGGTGGTAATGGTTTGAATGAAACTAGCCACACTTTCTTATCTGCCCCAACTTTCTTCTTCCTTTATAACAAATAATAAACAATGGTCATAATAATATCATTGTTTCTCATATTCATAATTAATTAAAATTTTTACTTAATTGGTTTACTAACATAATAAATAGATAAAAATTGCTGTTGATGATAATTTAATTTATATTAGGAATCAGCAAACTTTAATTTGAGGGCCAAATATAGTTCTTTGCCCTTTTTGGTTTTTGATATTTTTAAATTCAGTAAAACTTTATTTTAAAATGTAAAAACCATTCTCAGCTCACTGTCAAACAAAACAGGTGGCCAACTGGATTTGGACTTCAGGTAGTCATTTGACAACCCCTGACTTAAATCTATGATCTCACTGATGCAGAGAATTCCCCACGAGGAAAGTCCCTTTGCCAGTGTAGATAGGAAGAGTCTGGGAGATTTTTCTGGGGGCACTGAAAGGCTGTGACTTGCCCAGGATCATTTATTGAATATATATCAAAAGCAAAGCTTAAATTCAGGTCCTCCTAGATGTGAAGCAACTTTTCTACCCACTACACCATGCTATCTCTCAGTAATGACAAAAATGAAAATGGCTGATATCATAAGATACTTTAAATTTCCCAAATGCTTTACATATGTTAGCTCATAAATCAACAAAGATTTATTGAGTGCCTATTTTGTACAAGGTTGTTGTTGTTCATTCTTCAGTTTTAAAGAGTATCAATGACATCACTGAGTGATGTTTTGACTTGCAGAAGAATTGGATTTAAGTTCCATAGAATTGCACAATCATCAGCCTCACTCTCCCTTGCAGAGATTCTAAAGTACAATGGCAGGACAAAAGTCAAGATGACTAGAGATGACCCAGGATACAATGATGACCTTGGAGTTTTTGATGTCTGACTAAGCTCTAAGTGCTCCATAGAACCCAACTCAACTGTCTCCATGCCTTTGGAACAACTTATTATCTTCCTCAAATCCCTAGGGGAAGTTGGGATAGACATTCCCCTAATTCACTGATGGGTTTGAAGCTTATTGGTTACCCTCAACCAGGTTTAGCCTGTCTGCCAAACTGTTTTACAGGATATAGCCACTAGGTATGCTACAGCTTCTTGGAGCCACAGGTGAGAGCTGGGTGAAGGTAGACACAAAAGATGGATGAACAATTGAAAAGGGCTTGGTAAGCCTTCATACCAGAGGTGCTAGTCTTCCTTGAACACCCCATATATATACAAGGCACCGTGGTAGACATTGCAGGGTACTAAGACAAAGGCAAAAACAGTGTCTGCCCCCAAGGAGCTTAGAGTACAGGCAGGAAAGACAACACACACATCTCTAATTAAATGCAAAATATATGCAAGATGGTTTTGAAGAAAAATCAAGAGAAGGCTCATGTAAGAGATAATACACATGTTTTTAAAAAAATTAGGCATTCTCAAAATTCAAGTTAAAATTCCAGGGATGAGGGACAGTCAGTGATAAAGGCTTAAAGGCAGGGATCTCAGTAATACATTCTGTATTATAATCTTAATGACCAAATTAGTCTTTAAATGAATGCTGAGTGAAGTTTTATCTTATTTATTGTATATCATTATCATTCTTTACCACTGTACTGACAACCAGGTTAATGTAAAATTCCACAATAGAACATAGCCTATTTATTTAGCACAGTCAGAGCATGAAATATTATTCATAAATAGATTTCCAGAAAACTAAAGCTTGGCCCTTTACCCCCCAAAAATTTTTTTCTATCAAAACATTCTGCATTTTAAAAAATAATTTTTCTATCTCTTCTGATTAAGTGCATATTGATTAGTTGATTGGTAGCTATTTTGAACTACTCCCTTTTTATTCTTCTTGCTCTCAAATACTCTTTTTTGTTTAACCATCAGGTGGCAGAACTGTCCCTAACCTGATCCAGTTCACCATTAAACCCAGGAACTAGGAAGTCTCATACTCATACTGCTGGTTATGCATTTTTACCCAACATTAGAAGGAGTTCCAGGTTGGGGGACAAACTCTACTGTTCTCAGAAAAGATACAATACCATCTTTTTTCCTCAATTCTGCTTGTTTCTCTTTAGCAACAATCATATGGTTAAGCTAAAAGGTACAGTCATTGTTTATCCAATAAGAATTATTATTCCTTGAAAGGCTGTTTCAATACTAGGAAAACTATTAGCATAATTGACTATATCAATAACGAAATTAACAAAAACCATATGATCATCTCAATAGATGCAGAAAAAGCATTTTATAAAATCCAACACCCATTCCTAACAAAAACACTTGAGAATATAGGAATAAATGGACTTTTCTTAAAATAGTCAGGAGCATCTATTTAAAACCGTCAGTAAGCATCATATGTAATGGGGATAAACTGGAACCATTCCCAATAAGATCAGGAGTGAAACAAGGTTGCCTACTATCACCATTACTATTCAATATTGTATTTGAAACACTAGCTTCAGCAGTGAGTTGAGAAAGAGATGAAAGGAATTAGAGTAGGTAACAAGGAAACCAAATTATCACTCTTTGCAGATGATATGATGGGTTACTTAGAGAACCCCAGAGATTCTACTAAAAAGCAAAAGTTATAGGATACAAAATAAATCCACATAAATGCTCAGCATTTTTATACATCACCAACAAAATCCAACAGCAAGAGATACAAAGAGAAATTCCATTCAAAATAACTGTCAATAGCATAAAATATTTGAGAATCTATCTGCCAAAGGAAAGTCAGGAATCATATGAGCAAAACTACGAAACACTTTGCACACAAATAGTCAGATTTAAACAATTGGAAAAATATTAAGTGCTCTTGGATAGGTAAAGCAAATATAATAAAGATGACAATACTATCTAAACTAATCTATTCATTTAGTGCTATATCAATCAGACTCCCAAGAAACTATTTTAATGACCTAGAAAGAATAACAACAAAATTCATATGAAAGAACAAAAGATCAAGAATTTCAAGGGAACTAATGAAAAAAAATCAAATGAAAGTGGCCTAGCTGTACCTGATCTAAAATTATATTATAAAGTAGCAGTCACCAAAACCATTTGGTATTGGCTAAGAAATAGACTAGTTGATCAGTGGAATAGGTTAGGTTCACAGGACAAAATAGTCAATAACTATAGCAATCTAGTGTTTGACAAACCCAAAGATTCCAACTTTTGGGATAAGAATTCACTATTTGACAAAAGCTCCTGAAAAAACTGAAAATTAATATGGCAGAAACTAGGCATGGACCCACATTTAATACCATACACCAAGATAAGATCAAAATGGGTTCACAACTTAGGCATAAAGAAAGAGATTATAAATAAATTAAAGGAACATAGGATAGTTTACCTCTCAGACTTGTGGAGGAGGAAGGAATTTATGACCAAAGAACTAGAGATCATTATTGATCACAAAATAGAAAATTTTGATTTTATCAAATTAAAAAGCTTTTGTACAAACAAAACTAATGCAAACAAGATTAGAAGGGAAGCAACAAACTGGGAAAACATTTTTATAGTTAAAGGTTCTGATAAAGGCCTCATTTCCAAAATATATAGAGAATTGACTCAAATTTATAATAAATCAAGCTATTCTCCAATTGATAAATGGTCAAAGGATATGAACAGACAATTGTCAGATGATGAAATTGAAACTATTTCTACTCATATAAAAAGATATTCCAAATTAAGACAATTGGATAAGATAACAGGAAGAGATAATGATAAATGTTGGAGGGGATGCGGGAAAACTGGGACAATGATGCATTGTTGGTGGAGTTATGAACAAATCCAACCATTCTGGAGAGCAATCTGGAACTATGCCCCAAAAGTTATCAAACTGTGCATACTCTTTGATCCAGCAGTGCTACTACTGGGCTTATACCCCAAAGAGACACTAAAGAAGGGAAAGGGACCTGTATGTGCCAAAATGTTTGTGGCAGACCTGTTTGTAGTGGCTAGAAACTGGAAAATGAATGGATGCCCATCAATTAGAGAATGGTTGGGTAAATTGTGGTTTATCAATGTTATGAATATTATTGTTCTGTAAGAAATGACCAACAGGATGAATACAGAGAGGCCTGGAGAGACTTACATGAATTGATGCTGAGTGAAATGTACAGAACCAGATCATTATATACTTCAACAACAATACTGTATGAGGATGTATTCTGATGGAAGTGAATTTCTTTGGCAATGAGAAGATCTAATTCAGTTCCAATTGATCAACGATAGACAGAATCAATTACATCCAGAGAAGGAACACTGTGAAATGAATGTGGACTACTTGCATTTTTGTTTTTCTTCCCAGGTTATTTTTACCTTCTGAATCCAATTTTTTTTTTTTTGTGCAACAAAAGAACTGTACTGATCTGCATACATATATTGTATCTAAGATATACTTTAACATGTTTAACATGTATAAAAGACTGCCTGCCATCTAGGAGAAGGGGTGAAGGAAGGGAAGGGAAAAGTCAGAACAGAAGTGAGTGCAAGGTATAATATTGCAAAAATTACCCATGCATATGTTTTGTCAATAAAAAGTTTTTAAAAAATGTTATTCTTGAATCTTCATCTACCAGGAAAACTTCTCCCTGCTTTCTGAGTCACTTGTATTTTTGTGAGCTCTAATCATAGGAATAGGGAAACCAGAGAAGAGACTGCTTGCAAATAGTTTTACATAGCAAATATGTAGAATCAACAAAATTAAATTATAATAATTTCAAACAGTCTCACAACTCTTTATTCAAAACTGCTTTAAGGCATCTCTATAGGGAAGCAGACAAGGTCTTAAGAACTCTCACCTCATAAATTTTCATCTAAAGAACAGTATGGGGATCAGATGACTGAATGGGGAAGATTGAAGGAAAAATGAAGAGCTGAATGAGCAGAACCAAGAGAACATTGTATAAAGTAACAACAATATTGTTTTAAGAACAACTTTGAATGACTAATTCACTTTGAGTATTATAAATACCCAAATTAACTATAAAGGACATATGAAGTAAAGACACTATCTGCATGTAGAGAAAGAGCTTAAAAATAGATGTAAAGAATGGTTTTGCATATATGCATGTATGTGTATTTGTATCTACTGGTAGCCAGAGCAGAAGAGGAGGAAAAAAATTATAAGTTAACTATATTATACATTTAAAAGATATAGCAAGTACATATTTGCAGTTTCATTTATAATCATCTTTTTAAAACAAAAAGATCTTAGTCATCCACAGCCACACTATAGGAGGATTGTACCTTGGGGAAGGGGATGGCAGAAAATGAGAGAGGGGGGTTCATGAATTTGTTGTTTAATATTTTGATAACAATATTTATTCTCTTTTATTTTTATATTTAAAATTGAATACAAAATAAGAAAAAACAAAATTTAAAAAGACATAAAAGAAAAATTTTTAAAAACTAAAACAAAACATTGTCGTGTGGTCAGCAGAATATCAGTTAAGATTCAAAATATAGCAATAAATTTCCATTTCAATAAAGCATATGTAATAATAAAAGAGATTATATACAAGACTGTTCATCTTTTCTTTAATTCTTTGTAGGTTGCTCTTTTGTCCTCTGCAGTACACTTTTTACTTTATTCTTTTTTCTCCTTTTTATTTCTCCCACCCTATGAGTATATGTGCACACACACACGTAGATCTATGTACACAATACATCAACATGCATGTGCACATATATACACATGCCTATTTTACACATGTGTAAATACTCATCTAAAACAATATTAATATGGTTGACATATAATGTAGATTTCTCTCTTGATTGAATCTTTGATTTTTAATCTAAAATAATTGTCCCACTGACATTAATTGACAAACATTTCTATACCCCACCTTGTTATATTCCCTCCCTCCTTATTTCTTTATAGAAACACAATTCCATGTAAAAAACAATTTGTCCTTGTTTAGTCCCTTGAAATTAATCTTTGATGTTTCTTCTTCTTTGTTAAATTTTCTATTAAGTTTGGGTTTGATTGAGAAAAAGTCCTGAAAATATGCAAGTTCATTAAATGTTCTTTTTTTTTTCATTCATTATTATGTTTAATTTTGCTAGATAGAATATTTTTGGTTGCAGGCCAAGTTGTTTTGATTGTTGCTATATATATATATATATATATGTGTGTGTGTGTGTGTGTGTGTATATATTATTCCAGGAACTGAGATCTTTTATTGTAGTGGCTGATAAATCCTGTATAATTCTAATTATAGTTCCAAAATATTTGAACTGGTTTTTTTTGTTTGTTTATTTCTTATAGAATTTTATCTTTAAACTGGGGATTTCAAAATTTGGTAATAATATTCCTTTAAGTTTTCTACGAAGTTTCTCTTTGATATGGTGATTAGTAGATTTTTTCCTATTTCTACTTTCCCCTCATATTCTATCACTTCAGGATAATTTTCTTTGGTTATTTGGTCACAGCTTTCAAGTAATCTAATTATTCTTATATTTTCTCTTCTTGATTTGTTCTCCAGAGCTGTTTGGGTTTTTTATATATATTTCACATTATGTTCTATTTTTTTCATTCTTTGTATTTTATTTTGCTATTCCTTGGTATCTTAGAGCTTCACTAACTTCCCCTTGACCATTTTTAATTTTCAAAGAATTATTTTCTTCTTTAAGACCATCAATTTTTTTCTTAATCTTTTTGTTTTCCTTGGATGGTTCTTTATAAAATTTTTCCTCAATCTCATTTGATTTTTTAAGTCTTTTTAAAGTTCTATAAATTTTTTCTGGTCAGGGAGCCATTTAACAATACTCTTTGGGGTAGAGGAGGCTTTTTTTTTTTTACTTCCCTTTACTCTTCTGAAGATGAACTCCTATCTTCCTTCTTTCCATAGTAATTATGATTCTATGATTGAGTTTTTTTTCTTTGTTGATTCTTTTTTTTATTTTATTGAGAAGTATTAATGTAATCTTGAGCTAAGGAGGATGGTGACTCTAGCTTCACTTGAGCTCTTCTTTCTAAACAGGAATTCCAAACCAAGAGCTCCCCACTTCTGCAAATACCCACAGCCATTGTGTTCCTGCCTCCCTGCTCCTGTACTCACTGGGTATAAGACAGTTAGATCAAGAGAACAATGGAGATACTTAGATTAATTTGCCTAATTTAATAGTTTACTACATTAATTTAGCAAAGTAAATTTAGCAAAAAAAATTATTTTAACTAAGAATGATAACAATGATGGCAGCTGACATTTATACAGTGTTTACTATGTGCCAGGTACTGTGCTAATCACTTAACAATTATTATTTCATTTGATTCTCACAATATCCCTCTGAGATAAGTGCTACTATCATTCTCATTTCACAGATGAGAAAACTGAGGCAAACAGTTCCGTGACTTGACCATATGGTATCTGAGATTGTATTAGAACTCAAATCTTTCTGACTCCAGACCTAGCATTCTACCCACCAAACAAAGAATTTCATATTAAGGACACAATGGAGATATGGGACTCAATAATTGGGCAGTAATGTGGATTTAGGACTGCGCTTGGTGAAACAAATCTATCAATGTTTTGGATAAAGACAGACAATTTATCAGATTGGCAGATGACTCAAAGTTGAAAGATCTTAATTAACATACTGTACAATAGGATACAGAAGAATCTTGATGACCCAGAACGCCTGGTGAAATTAAGTAAGATAAAGTTTAATAGCAATAAATGTAAAGTCACACTTGGATTCAAAAAAATCTGCTTCATTAGGACAAGAGTTTGTCTGAAAAAGATCTAAGGGGATAAATAGATTATAAGGTCAAGAGAGTGAAGAATGTGATAAAGCTGCCAAGAAAGGCAATGCACTCTTAAAGAGAAGAAAGAAAGGCAGTTTCCCAAAGCTATTATTTAGGTCTGTCTGCCACACTCTGTCCTGGTCAGAATATATTGGGAATATGTTCAATTCTGGGTGACAGAGTTTAGGAAGGCTACTGATAGCTTGAAAAACTTCCAGAGAAGGGCAATCAAATTTGTAGAGTCTCAAGTTCATGTCAAATGTGGATTGATTGAAAGAATTATGGTTTTTATCATGTAGAAGAGGAGATTCGGGTGGTGGCAGGATAGCAGCTAAGTTTGGAAGATGATGATAGATATCTTCAAGTATTTGAAGAGGAATCACACAAAGAGGGATTACTTGTGTTCTGCTTGGCCTTTTTGAGAGCAGAAGTAGAGGCAAGAGATAAATTTAGGTCTGATGTAGGGGGAAATGTCTTCATTCTTAGAAGTGGAATGATGTGGGCGTGGGGAGCCAAGAAGGAGAAAGCAATAATCTTGCTTTCACATAGTTTTCTAAACTCTAGAAAATGCATCAAGATCGTACCTTGTCCCAGAAAAAATCACAGTCAATCATTTATCCAGCCCAGTTTGGCATAGGAAAGCAGAACTTTGGCCAGAAGCACAAATAAAGTGCTCAGGGAGAATGTGGGCACCAGGACAAGAGAAGTTCCCAGATTGATAAGGGTCAGTCCCAAAAGCCAGATCACTGAAAGGGAGACGGGTGCAAACCAACAGATTTGTCACCCACTCTCCTGCGTTACAGATCCAGGGTGGACTGAGAAAGGGAACTGCCCTCTGGGTTAGCATTTTCTGGTAGGGATGGCCTGGAGAAAGTAAAAGATTCAAAAGCCAGTAATAGCAACATGGCTCAGACCCCAAACACAAGGCATAGCTTCCCTTCTAGTAACTAGTCCATTCTTCAGAGGAATAACCAAGGCAGAAATCCCAGATACACAAGACAAATCCCAAATTCTGCCATGTTGAATCAACACAACTTTCTAGTTAGCTGACTGGGTGCAGTCCAGCAGAAGTCTGACCCAAACACAGGTCCAGAACTTGCAGAAAGATAATCACTGTCCAAGTGGAGAGATCAAGAAGGATGAGGATTGACAAAAGGCTGTAAGGTCTGGAATTTACAAAATGGCTAGTAACTTTGGAGAGAGCAATTTCAGTTGAATGATGTCCTTGGAAGCCAAATTGTAGTATTAAGGAGAGTGAGAGAAAAGTTAAGTGAAGGGTTTCTCAAGGAGTTTAGTTACAAAAGGAAAGAGAAATATATGATGGTACCTAGTGGGGATGGATAAAGTAAATGAGGGACTTTTGAGAATGAGGGAGACATGGGAATGTTTGTAGGTAGCAGGGAAGTAGATAATGGAAAGGGAGATTAAAAATGAGATAAAGTGGGAATGATTAAAAAAAAAAAAAAAAAAGAACTGTGACCAAAAAGTAGGGATGATGATCATAGTAATATCTATCATTTACATAGTGTTTATTATGTGCCAGGCACTGTGCCACACACTGTGCTTTATACATTTTATCTCATTTGATTCTCACAACAAACCCTAAGACAGGTTCTATTATTGCCCCATTTCATAGAAGAGGAACCTAATTCAAATAGCTTACATAACTTGCACTTTGCTGTTCAATTGTTTCAGTCATATCCAACTCTTTGTGACCCTATTTGAGGTTTTCTTCAGAATTATATGCCATTTTCTTCTCCAGCTCATTTTACAGATGAGGCAACTGAGGCAAACAGGATTAAGCGACTTGCTTGGGGGGTCACAAAGCTAGTTAAGTGTCTGAGGTCATAGTTGAACAAATATTTGTCTGATTTCAGCCTGGCACTCTATCTATTTACAGTCAGATTACTTCTGATTCAAGTCCACGATGCATCCACTCTATCAAATGGGTTTTCTTCACAGTAGTAACAGTAGATGCCTATAACATCACAACAAATTCTCCATGTCTATTGCTGACCTTCCCATAGGAAGTGAGTGAGGGCCCTGATTGTGCTAGCCTTCCTAGTACCATGGACATTAGACAAGTTAGTTCTCCAGGCTCCAGGAAGGTGATTAGAGTAACAACTATTTTGTCTAGAAAAACTGAGTTTGTGTTTTCTCAATTCCTGGTTCTTTGATAAGAAGAAAAAATAGAACCTTAGGAGGCTACTTTAACTTCTAAAACAACACAGGCTGACATGAAAATGCTCTCAGAGAACTAACTTTCATCTGCACCTGCTGCTGAGTCGTCACCCGGAGTTTGAGTGATTAGTCTTGGGTGGCAAACACTGGGTCCTCAGCCAACATTATCAGCAATGTTAAGAGGGAGGTGGCAGATGAGCCAGTACTTTGGAGTTAGTTCTAACTATGCACTTTAATTATTATGTTTAGGGCACACACCTCACCTGATTTTTTTTTTTTTTTTTTTTTTTTGCATTGCAATAAAACTTTCCATGGAATGAAGCACACTTCAGTATTTGGTATTATTCTTGGGCTAAGGAGCTATGGAAATGGAATACTGAGTAACTTAACCAATGAGAGAATCCATACAGTACAGCTGAAAGAGTTCAGAGCTGGAAAACATCCAGTCACAATTCAATTAATTTATTCCCTCTCCATCTCCATTATATCAATTATAGCACAAAGAATGTGGACTAATTTGTTTTTCCCTCCAATTTTTAAAAGTTTTTAGTTTCAAATTCTACCCCTTCCTGAAACAATAAACTGGGAAAACATTTTTTCAATCAAAGGTTCTGATAAAGGCCTCATTTCCAAAATATATAGAGAATTGACTCTAATTTATAAGAAATCAAACCACTCTCCAATTGATAAATGGTCAAAGGATATGAACAGACAATTCTCAGATGAAGAAATTGAAACTATTTATAGACATATGAAAATATGCTCCAAATCATTATTAATCAGAGAAATGCAAATTAAGACAACTCTGAAATACCACTACACACCTGTCAGATTGGCTAAGATGACAAGAAAAAATAATGATGAATGTTGGAGGAGATGCGGGAAAACTGGGACACTGATATATTGTTGGTGGAATTGTGAACACATCCAGCCATTCTGGAGAGCAATTTGGAACTATGCTCAAAAAGTTATCAAACTGTGCATACCCTTTGATCCAGCAGTGTTTCTACTGAGCTTATGCCCCAAAGAGATACTAAAGAAGGGAAAGGGACCTGTATGTGCCAAAATGTTTGTGGCAGCCCTGTTTGTAGTGGCTAGAAGCTGAAAATTGATTGGATACCCATCAGTTGGAGAATGGTTGGGTAAATTGTGGTATATGAACGTTATAGAATATTATTGTTCTGTAAGGAATGACCAGCAGGATGAATACAGAGAGGACTGGCGAGACTTACATGAACTGACGCTAAGTGAAATGAGCAGAACCAGGAGATCATTATATACCTCAACAATGATACTGTTTGAGGAGGTATTCTGATAGAAGTGGATCTCTTCGATAAAGAGAGCTAATTCAGTTTCAATTGATCAAAGATGGACAGAAGCAGCTACACCCAAAGAAAGAACACTGGGAAATGAATATAAACTTCTTACATTTTTGTTTTTCTTCCCAGGTTACTTATACTTTCTGAATTCAATTCTCCCTGTGCAACAAGAAAACTGTTCGGTTCTGCACACATATATTGTATCTAGGATATACTGTAACCTATTTAACATAAAGGACTGCTTGCCATCTGGGGGAGGGGGTAGAGGGAGGGAGGAGAAAAATCGGAACAGAAGTGAATGCAAGGGATAATGCTGTAAAAAATTACCCTGGTATAGGCTCTTATCAATAAAAAGTTATTAAAAAAAATTCTACCCCTTCTGAGACAGTAAGCAATCAGATATACGTTATACATGTATAAATATTTGTAAAACATTTCCATATTAGTAATTTTCTACAAGACTCAAATAAAAGGGAAAAAAGTGAAAAATAGCCTGTTTCAGTTTGTACTCAATCAACAATCAGTTCTTTCTCTGGAGAAGGACGGTATACTTCATCATTAGTCATTTGAGATTGTCTTGGATCACTGTATTGCTGTGAATAGCTAAGTTATTCACAGTTCTTCATCGAACAGTATTGCTAGTACTATGTACAATGTTCTCCTGGTTCCGTTCACTTCACGCAAGACTTTGCAGGTTTTTTGTGAACTCTGACTGCTTGTCATTTATAACACAGTAACATTCCATACAAAAATCGTATACCACATCTTGTTTAGCCATTCCCCAGCTGATGGGCATGACTTTGATTTCCAACTCTTAGCCACTACAAAAAAAAAGTTATAAATATTTTTGTGCATATAAGTCTTCCCCCCCCACTTTTCTTTGGATATAATTGGGATATAGAACTAGCAGCTGGATCAAAGGATACACACAATTTTATATCCTTTTGGGCATAATTCCAAACTGTTTAGTTAAATGGTTGGATCAGTTCACAACTCTACCAACAGTGCATTGGTGACCCATAGACAAAATCTTTTTATCTCTTTCAGTTCTAATGGTCTAGTAGTGAAGATGAAGGAAAGATTTGTAAATATATTCATTCACAGAATGGAAAAGTACTTTTCTCTATGACTTAAAATCATCAAATTTAAACCTCTTATTATGTGCTTTCACCCATTGCTTTACAAACTGGGCAAACACTCTCATTTTAGCATTCTAATTGCATCCTACTACAGTTTTTCCTACTCCACATCAATTGTTCCTAATGCAAAGCTTATCTCCCAGATAGATAAATCTTTAGGCTGAATCCAATCTTCTCTTTGGATTCATGTACTTTCATACAAAATTCAAATTTTCCAGAAAGCCTTCCCTTATTAATCTGATAGAGTTGCAATCACTTCCCTGTTCCGATACTACTTCCTACTTGTAATCAATTCATCATTCTCTGAAATTGAATGCATGAGAGATTATATAAATTGAAGGATAAAGTACATAATATTCCTTTTTTATGGGTATCATAGACTTCTTTGGCAGAATAGTAAAGATTATAGACTCCCTTCTCAGAATGTGTTGTAGCCTACATTTCTAGTTGAAGAAAAGGCTAAATTGATTCAGTTAAGAAATCAATGCAATTTGCTGTAATTTAACTTGTATATTTCTGTATCTGGGAACTTATTCTGATAAGCTGTTTTCTGATTATTGTTAAAAGAATTGCGGAGAATGTCTGCAGGCAGGATCTCAGACTTCAAGACTTGAAAGCATCTCAATAAACAAAAAAGGGGGAGATATAGAGAACTCCCAGGAAACTAAGGACTTCGGTCATTGGAATGTTCCCCTCCTCCTAAGATTAAAGAAGGATGCATTTAAGCTTGAAATCATGAGAAAACATAAAGTCCTGGCACAATTATTGGGGCACTGTGAACTTTACACAAGATGGAGTCTCCAGAAACTAACAACATTGCTTCAGAGAGTTAGATCATAGAAAACAGTTGGTCACAGAACAATGCCTTTTATAAAAACATGGTTTTAAGATATATAAGCAGCATGATTTCTCTTAATAAATGGCTCTGTTGAATTATCAGCAAAAAAAAAGTTAATGTAAATTAAAATAATGTTTTTCCTATCCAAGTTCATGATCCCCTTGAAATCTATCCACTGATCCTCTGTTGGGGGACGAGGGTGCTCATTGGATCCCATGTTAATAACCCCTGTTTTAGAGGAATATTATTAAGAGGTGAAATAATGATTATTTTCTTGGCAAATTTATAATGTCTTTGATTAGAGGACTAACTTTTTCACAATTTCATGAATGAAACTTTGTTCTTGATTATTAATAATTAAAGTAAAACTTCATTAAGTTTCTATTCAACACTCTCATCATATTTAAGGCTACTAGTGAAAACTTGGAGAGGGGGGTTCTCACTAAGATGTAAAAACTTAATGAATGTGTTGGTAAAGGACTCTCCACAAAAACTAACAAAAGTGATTACATAGACACAAAGGACTGTGATCTATAGTGGTAAAGAAAATAACCACTTGGATAGAGACAAGTAATTCTGGAAAGACATTTTCTTTTCTTGGATCTAATTATAGCCAAGAGTTGGCAGTTATCTCCAATTTTAGTTTTACAAGTTTCATTGGTTCCAGGATCTGTTGGCACTATCATGCTCCATCCTAGCTTCCAGACTTACCTGCTGTGTGTTTGGAACTCAGGAGATGCTGTCAAGTTCCTCCTTCACAAGGTCAGCTGCTTTTTGCCAGTCCTATTTGTACCCATTCAAAATGGAAATCTTCTCATAGGGTGCTCTTGAAGCTGAAACAACTTGACTTTTAAATGAGTGCTAAAATGACTGGCTTAGACAAAGTTGAATGTGAAAGCTATTTCAGTAATAACAGAAGAATATACCAAAGAACTTTAAATGCATAACCTAAGAGCTACTATTGTACAAATTTCGACAATACTCAAAGTACACACTATGTGGTTTTCTCATAAAGAAGTTGGTTCTGAAAAGAAACAAGAAAGGCCCCATTCTCTGTTCCATGTAATGCAAATCCAATGATTGAGATTGGCTGTCTCTACAGAAAAAATAATTACATATTCCAAAATGCCTCTTAGTAGACAGTGTTTAAATAAAGTAATTTAATACAATTCTTCAAATAATATTTAATTATTGCCACTCAAAAAAGAATTCACAGATCATTTGTATTTTGTTTATCTCTGAATATAAAAATGAAAATTTCTAAAAATGTGTTTTCATATCCACAGATTTTAATGAATCATTTGAGTTCTCAAAGAAGGGCAGAGGCTAAGAGGGTGTACTGTGTGTGCTTTCAAAATTATGTTCTGGTAAAATAATAAATGTAGAGTGAAGATAAATAGCCTACATCTAGCCCCAAATCATTCCGTTTGAACCATGAAAACTTGGAACAAAAATAATTTCACAAAATCTCATTTTAATAATCTTCTTTACAAAGCACAATACTTAACACTCCTAAGTACAATCTTATAAAATGAAGCCAAAAAAAAAAATTAGTTTTCATAGATGCCTGATCAGTCCATGCTGAATGCAGAGATTTTGCCAAAATGACACTTCCAAGCTTTTCCTTACATGTCAAGTGAGGTTCATTTTATAAAGAGTGAACAGCAGCTATTCAGCCATGGGTGGGTGCTAAGCAGTATTCCAAAAGTATGTGAAATAATATATAATTCAGTGTATCTTCCCCATCCCTTCCTCCTTCCTTCGACCAACGTCTCCTTCCCAACCTCCTACACTCTCTCTTTTTATATAACAGAACAGCAAAAGCTTTTATAGAAATTAGCAATTAACTTTGAAAATTCTTTAAAAATCACATTTCCAGGGACCTAAGAGAAAGAGGGTTTTGGCCACTCCTCTGAGCTATTTAGATAAATCTGGAGATGAACATACATGAAACTATATTAATGGGGACTCTCATGGAGATGGAATGCTAAGCATACAAGGAAATCCTCTTTGGGAAACAAAATGTCAAAATGGGTGAGCACCAATTGATATTTAGGTGGAGGAAGGATGAAGGAAGTGAGTCAAGGAGAAAAAAAGCAAGAAAGATCTACTTATGATGTTTTATATGATCATTAATTAAATTATGGGAGAGTTTTGTAAAGTACTACCAATTCTCACTCTTTGTGATTGTGCAAATCTATCAATATTTAGTAATTTCCATATAAAACTCAGGAAAAAGACAAAGCAGCATTTAATTCCAAGGCAATTGAGACCCCCTCTATCCAAATTCACACATACACATACATACATATACATATATATGCATGTATATATCTATAGATATAGATATTTCTTGCAATATAGACCCTTATTTTCAAATATCATTAAAAATGAGGAAACAGAGGCATTTTCTGGGGCCAAACAGTTCATCCACTATACAGATAAAGCAGACAAGAAAACATTAGTTTCCTTTCAAAGGAAAAAAAAAAAAAAGGTAATCCATAAAAGCAGGAAAGAACTAGCAGCTGCTACAATGTAGTTACACATACCCTCCTTTCCCCTCCCCCCTCCCCCAATTCCATTCAACCTATGTGACATCGGATTTACAGGGTTGCAAAGGCAAGAGGCAATACATAAATGCAGTTTAAATGATAACACACAACAGAGAATCTTGTGCGTGAAAAAATACAACTTTTTCCCCCTTGTTTTTATTTGCATTTTTCCTTTTATTTATTTTTGCTATAGCAATGCATATTCTGTTCACTCAAAAGGTGCAAGGAAAGGAGGCAGGAATTTAACTTGGCTAATGAAAAAACAAGCAGAGATGAATTTTCTGGTTTCTTGAACAACCCAAACCCAGGACAGCTTAAAAAGACACAGCTGGTAAGACATAGCACTCTCAAATACATAGCCACCTCCAGGGACCTTTGGCTACTTGAGAGGAGCTATCTATTAAGAGAAGGGCCTCTTGTGGACTTAAGTAATGGATTATAATCATGGTAGTTGGATCAAAACAGCTCCAACCAAGAGGGTGGTGAAAAGAAGGCACAGATCATTACAAAGACCAGATTATCCTTTTTTTTTTTTTTTTTAAATACACTATTATACATAAGCTAAAATTTCTCTCCAAGGTGATAGTTTGTTTAGGGGCATAAAATTGCATATGTAAGAGAATCCTAAACAATAAGACAAAAATTAAAATTAGGCTGTTTTCTATTCAAAGCAAAAAGAAATAGTAAACATTCATTCCTAACTATATGTAGTACAAACATTATAGGAATTTGTGACAAAAGACGTTTAAAAAAATCATAAAATTATAAAGCTTGTAAACCAATAATCTGAAATACATTTTATTTATGGAAAATATCATCAAAATAGTACCACTATGGACTAAACTGCCTGAGTTTTCATTTCACTTGTGGTCTTGAAGTAGAGAAGCTGTTAGCACAATCCACTCAGTTTTAAGTCACAACCACACCACAGGGGAAGTCTTTCCTCTAGGATGGAATTTTGTGTTGTGCTATTCAAAACTTTTTGTGCTAATCCTTCAAACAGGGAAATGTCGAGGCAAACCTTAAATCATTTGGCACAAAGTTATTTTGGCTGGGGCAGAAATCTGAGTCTCAGATTCATGATGAATAATGTAACATTTCATCTATCAAGAATTCACTTTGATTGAAGAACTTTCTTTATATCATTAACTTCCATCTATCAAAAAAAAAAAAAAAGGAACCAAATTAATTGGGTGAAAATAAAGTCTCAGAGAAAAATCCAACTTTTGTAAGAGAAGTTCTTAAAATAATAACTATATATATATAATAGTAATAACAATAATACACTCTAAAGTTTGAAAAACACTTCATAAATACAATCTCATTTGATCCTTACAACAACCCTAGGAGATAGGTGCTATTATTATCCTCATTTAATAGATGAATGAATTAAAGCAGACAGAGGTGAAGCATCTGAGGTCAAATTTGAATTCAAACCTTCTTGATTCCAGGTACAGCATTCTATTCATTGCGCCGCCTAGCTAACTGGATTCTCTCATTTTATCCTTCCAAGAACTCTGGGATTATCCCCATTTTATAGAGGAGAAAGTTGAGGAAGACAGAGGTTAAGTCACTCTCCCAGAATTGAACAGTTGGTAAGTGTCTGAAGTCAGATTTGAAGCAACCTCAGGTTTGACACTCAATCTCCTGGATCACCTTGCTGCCTCATCATCCCTGATGCTACACTTAATACCAGAAATTCCTTTCTTGTTGATTATCTCTAAATTTATCCTATTTATGTGTGATTTGTATATAGTTGTTTACATATCGCTTCCCGTATTAAACTGTAAACTAGCTGAGAGCAAAGATCCTTTCCCTCCTTCTAATATATCCCCAGGGCTTAGCTCAATGCCTGGTGTGCAGCAGTCATTTAAAAAGTGCTTCTCAATTTTGGGCTAAGGGAAATATAGTTGGCTTATGATTTATGGTCAAAACTTGGTAGATTTTTTAAGATAATTCCTAATAGTATATGAATAAAATGAAAAATGAAAGCCTAAAAAAATTGATAAAAACAATGTGTGTGTGTATATATATGTATATATATACACACACACATATATACAGAGACATACACATATGTATACATGAACACATATATACATATACATGCAAGGCAATTGGGGTTAAGTGATTTGCCTAGGACTGCTTAGCTAATGAGTGATAAGTGTGTGGCTACATTTGAATTCAGGTCCTCCTGACTCCAGGGCTGATGCTCTTATCTACTGCACAATCTAGTTGCCCCTTACATATTTCTTTATACCATTGACTTTTTCTTTCTTGTTTTCTTCCTTCCTTTCTATTTCTTTCTCTCTCTCTCCCTCCCTCTCTCTCTTTTTCTTCCTTCCTTCATTCCTTCTTTCCTTTCTTTCTATCTATATGTATCATTCACATGGAGATTATATCATCTATATATTATGCAGTAGAAAGTGAATAAATGGTATAATTCCTTTTTTGTTCTCATTCAATACCTATTATGTATATATATAATGTCATAAGCTATCTCAAGGTTTTTAGAAGGATTCTGAGATTCTACCACAGGGAGAATCTGCCCATATCAATGTGTGCATTAAGGTCAATCTTCTGCTTCAACTCTCTCAAAACGGTGCGCATTTATCATTCAGTTCTTTTAGTTGTGACCCATTTGGGATTTTCTCCGCAAAGACACAGAAGTGATTTGTCATTTCCTTCTCCTGCTTGTTTTATAGATGAGGAAACGGAAGCAAACGGGAGTAAGTGACTCATCCAGAGAGAGGCTAGATTTGAACTCCGGATATGAATCTTCCCAACCTGGCACTTGGCGAACTATGGCACCACCTAGTGGCCCGTATAGGATGTACTGCAACAAGAGACGCCGGACTTAGCAGTGCTATTGATTGAGGGGGAGGGGAAGGGGGTATCGGTTTCCCCAACGTTTTGCCCACTGGTTTCCTCTTCATTTTTACATTAGCCTTGTTTCTCCTAGAAACCCCGCTTAAAACTAAAGTAAAGGAAGAGTTTGTGCCTTTCTCTTAGAATGCTTCGTGTTTTCTGTCAAACTTATTTTAATGATTTCAGAGTTCACCAGAAGAGGGCAGTATAACTGCTCATTCCAGGAGAGGGGCTAACAAAGCCTGGGCTAGCACAGCAAAAGAAAAAGAAATTTAAATACGGACAGGTATATCCCAGGGGTCTCAAAGTTATGACAGACACCACCAGACTATATATAATAGGGATTTCCCAATGTAGTACTTTCTTGCAGTATCTATAAGAACCACCTCAAAATAAAAATTCTTTTATTTGTTTATTTTTCAACACTAAATCTCAGTATCTTGCCCAAGATAGAAGCACTGAGGCCATTTATGGGCCAAATCCTGCCACTGATCGCCATTTCTAACTCAGGCCGGCTTACCTCTCCTTGGATAGGGTTGGGACCAGACATAGTGTGGACACATAATTAACTTTAGCCGACTGAAGCCCAGCCTCAAACATTCCACCAGTAAGGGATTATAAACTTATACCTCCATGCCCCACAGCTGGGGAACATTCTTTATAGAACAGATATCTAAATCTAAAATGAATTGCAAACAAGGCATCACAGTTTGAAGGGATGTTTTGTTGCTTCTTCCCAGATTTATTCATTTCCAAAGAAGGAAATTCTTTAAACCTACATTAATCTCACTATTTCAAAGTCTGATTCTTTTTGTACGGCAAAATAACTGTTTGGACATGTATACTTATATTGTATTTAATTTATACTTTAACATATTTAACATGTATTGGTCTATCTGCCATCTAGGGGAGGGGGTGGGGAGAAGAAGGGGAAAAGTTGGAACAAAAGGTTTGGCAATTGTCAATGCTGTAAAATTACCCATGCATATATCTTGTAAATAAAAAACTATAATAAAAAAACCCTACATTAATCTTTAAAAATTAATTGGCATCAGTAAAATACATTTTCTAGTTTAGACAGAAAGGATAATTTCTTTTCAAATAAAAATCCTGGAACTAGTCTTTGTCCAAATGCAAAGAACTTTAGAGTTGAAAGGAAACTGAGAAAATACTTATCCTGTCATTTTATCAATGAAGAAAACAGTCTGAAAGATGTCAAAGTGATTTGTTCAACATCACACAGCAGCTGTTGCAATTGGAACCCAGATTGCCTAGCTCCCAGTTCTTTTTATTTCCCCAAATATGTCCCTAAAGTCCACCCACAAAAAGTGCTACCACATACCTGTAATCGAAGACGAATCTTCTTTTCTTCATCCAATTCAGACAATAACTGCTTAATTTCTCTTCTGAAAATGGAAAAGAGTTTTTAAAGAGAAGCTTGATTATTTTAATTCAAATATTTCTTTTGCTCTGGAATGTTTTAAATTCTCCCTAATTAATAATATTTTACAAAAAAATGATACATTTTATTTTCCTTGGTTAAGTTTAAATGACATAGCCAAGAGCAACTTCCTCATATCCTTGTAATATAACTTTGATAACAACATATTTACCAAATTGCTATTTAGCATTAATTAAAATATCATATTTATTTGAAAAGATATGTTGTTTCACAGCTACATTTTTTCCTTTCATAGATTTTTAATTTTTACAAGTTTTATTGGTGGCATTTAATTGATTCTCACATAGTCCCTTATTAAATATTATAAGAATATTATTAGACCAAAAGTCTTTAAATTTGACAAGGTGTCAAGGTGCAGCACACATATAGGCAATCTTTGGGAAAATAAATTCAACTATCCAAAAGCTCATAAAAATAGGCTAATTTTTTTTCATAATCACAAATACTGATTAAAAATAAGCCTGAGAGTCCACCCCACTTCAAAGATAAAAATGGCAAAATTCAATCCAGGTTGGCACAAATATGGTTACTTAAAAAAATCCCTCCTTACCTCTTTTTTTTTTTTTTTTTAAATAGTATGCCTTCAACAACAATACTATATGATGATGAATTCTGACGGACCTGGCCGTCTTCAGCAATGAGATGAACCAAATCAGTTCCAATGGAGCAGTAACGAACTGAACCAGCTACACCCAGCGAAAGAACTCTGGGAGATGACTAAGAACCATTATATTGAATTCCCAATCCCTATATTTTTGCCCGCCTGCATTTTTTTATTTCCTTCACAGGCTAATTGTACAATATTTCAGAGTCCAATTCTTTTTGTACAGCAAAATAATGGTTTGGACATGTATACTTATTTTGTATTTAATCTAAACTTTAATATATTTAACATGTATAAGTCATCCTGCCATCTAGGGGAGGGGGTGGGGGGAAGGAGGGGAAAAATTGTAACAAAAGGTTGGCAATTGTCAATGCTGTAAAATTACTCATGTATATAACTTGTAAATAAAAAGCTATTAAGAAAACGTTTCTTGGAGGGATGCTTATTGATCCAGTTTTTGATGGAAGAACTGAGCACTGATCCACAGAGAAAAAGGTAGGAAGCACTTTAGACAGGAAGAACAATATGAGAAAAAGCAGGAACCTGAAGACCAGCATATGCAGTGAACTGAAAAGAGTATGATCTGGAGTATAAAGATTTTGATAAGAAATATTGAGACACAATACTGATGATGAACCATGAAGGACAAGGGGAGGAGTTTGGATAGAAGAGAGAGAGCCATTTTGAGTTCTTGACTGAAAGATAAAAATGGTATATGAGGAAGATATTTAGGTACTATAATGAATCCCTCATGGGATTCATTATAGTAGAGAAGATATGTAGGCAGGGAAATCATGTGTCATTATTTCTTACTATTTACGTCTTGCTTTTTCCAATTAGATTGTAAATGCATTGAGGAAACAGACAATACCCCAATTACTTTTTTATTATTTTTATAATTAATTATTATAAATAATAATATAAAAATAAAAATTATTTTTATAGTACAAATAGAAAAATAACTACATAGAGTATGAATTCAATTAAAAGCTTTCTGATTATTTCAATATTAGTTTTAAGATATTTAAGTCCTACCCACTACCTCCCATCCCCATTGTCTCAATCTCTGCCTCAGAAAAGCTGAGAGGATATATGAAGGAATGTCTTAGAGAAGACCTAGACTATAAAAATACTGCCTTCTTGTTTATCTATTCCTCCCCCATGGCTTGTAATGAGGGTAGCCAGAGGCTGAGAGGATATGATAGGGCTTCAAATATCACACTACAATCAAGAACAGAATGGAGTGGACCCTAGAGACTTCTTGTCATCAAACTGCATGATAGTGCTGATAATTTGAAGGTTCTCCTACCCTTTGTAAGTCTCGGAACTCCCCAATCTAGAAGAGAAAAGAGTTCAGAAAGTCTTGCTTTGGGGGAACACTTCCTGCTAACCCCCACCTGTCAAACTAAGGGACTTTCTGGGTATCCTTTGGTCATTCAAAAACCTTCTACATCATTCAAAGAGAGTCTGGTAGACCTTAAAATTTTTTCAGAGTTTTGGGATATACTAAGCCACCAGCCAATTCAGACTTTATACCTTATATGAGTGCTGGATGATTTGTAATTTAAGGTTTTGCTTTCTAGGGAAGGAAAAAAAAAAACACAAGATTACAAGCAAACCCCTGAAAAGAGGAATTAGATAACTCCTATAACACTCACTTTTGCTGGTCCTTCATCGTTTCAATGATGGTCCTCAACTCTTTCACTTGTGTCCTAAGCTCTTCCACAGCTGACTGACCATAGCTCAACTGCTCAGTCTTTGGCTTTCCTTCGATGCTGAACAGGGAAGGGGAGTTTGACCGGTGACTCGCTGTTCCCAAAGACGCTGAGTGAAGGGAAGACGAGGAGGAGGAAGAGAGTGCAGTTTGTGTGCTGCTCCCAACAGCAGCCATCCCCCCAGGCTTTGGAGGCAAGGAGGCTTTGTTGTCGGATACCTATGGGAGACCAGGAACAAAACCCACTGATGAGCTGCCAGCCTGCTCGGGTCTACCAGAAAACAGCCAAAAGCTGCCCTTTCCCACCGGGCCTTCCATTATGCAAACTCCCTCAGAGACCACAGTAAATAAAAACACACCATATTTATGTAACAAAACTGGAGGCCGACCCTACCACTAGATGTCACTAACGGCCCGCTTGAAAGCTACAGAAGCTTTCAGACTGGCTTACCTTGTTTTAAGTAATAGACAATTTGGTGGATGGGATGAGAAAATTGAATCCTCTATTAGATTTATTATTTAAAGGAACCCTGACATGATATTTTAAATAAATTGCAAGCTTGTTTGACATGCAAATTTGCAAAGCATTCCCTATTTTTCAGACATACCCAGTAATCCAATGACAGTCAGCTCCTAGCTGTACCTTACACAGAATACTCCATCTTGGCTGCCCCACACCTGGAAGGTTCTCCCTCCTCATCTCTCAGCTTCCCAGGCTGCCTTCAAAACCCATGTAAAATCCTGTTTTCTGCAAGAAGGCCTTTCCTAGTCCCTGGTTATCTCAACGCCACTCTTCTTAGATTAGCCCCAGTCTGGTCTAACTGTAACTTGTCTATATAGAGTGATTTTCCCATGTTGTCTCCCTCATCAGCATGTGAGCTCCTCAAAAGTAGGGAGAATCTTTGCCTTTCCTTGTAGCCCCAGCACTTAACACAGTGCTTGCCATTTCATGAATGCTAATTGCCTATATTATTTTCAGGGTAATGTGCATTACATTAGATTGCAACTATTGTAAAAGATGCATGTACCACCATCCTGGAAAATGCAAAAAATTAAAATCCCTGAGAAATGTTCATTTCTTTTATATTTCTCTCAAAAATGTCTTAACATGTATGCTCATAATTAAATTTCTAATAAACATAAGAGATATCTTGATTCTATTTTAATAAGTAAACATTTTATTTTTTATCTTAGTTCATGTTCCCAGGAATGCCAGAATGGTTAGAACAGGGGTCCTCAAACTACGGCTCACGGGCCAGATGTGGCAGCTGAGGACGATTATCCCCCTCACTCAGAGCTACGAAGTTTCTTTATTTAAAGACCCACAAAACAAAGTTTTTGTTTTTACTATAGTCTGGCCCTCCAACAGTCTGAGGGACAGTGAACTGGCCCCCTATTTAAAAAGTTTGAGGACCCTTGGGAGAAGATATTCCAGATGCTCCCTAGTCAGTCAATAAACATTTATTAAGAGCTTGCTATGTGCCAGACATTGTGCTAGGGATAGAAAGAAAGGTAAAAGATACTCTCAGCTCTTGAGAAATTCAATCTAATGAGGGAGACAACATGCAATAAACTATGTACAAACAAGTTATACACAAAATAAATAAGAAATTACAGAAGGAAGGTACAACAATTAAGAGAGACCAGGAAAGGCTACCTGTAGAAGAATGGATTTTAATTGGGAAGTCAGGAAGCAGAGATGAGGAGGGCAAGCATTTCAGGGATGAGAAATAACCAGTTAAAATGCTAAGAGCCAAAATATGAAACATCATGTTATGGAGTATATTGTGTGAGGAATAGCCAGGAGGTCAATGAAGCTGGATCAAAGATCAGGGAGAGGGACGGTAGCTGTAAGGTCATATTAGTTATACACATACCCTATTCATCATACAAAGGCTTCCCTTATTTCTTATTGACCAATTATTTTAAATTGCTCACACCATCTTAGAAATGGATATTTTAAAGAGGACTACAGAAATAAAATGTTAAAACTTAAAACACCTAAAATCCACCCTTAAATATGTCATTCTTTCCTTTCATGGGAATATTATTTCTGTTTTCTTTTAACAGTCTGCTCCTTTTTTGACCCAGACCTATGATTTTATTGATCAGAATATGGAATTAGTTGTCTGTGAGAAAAATACCCCTCCCAATGCAGATGAGCAAATTCTCTGAAATCTGTAGCACAATTAATTATTTGAAGGCAATGAGTGGTTAAGCTAATTTCCCATGGTTACATAGCTAGTAAATGTCAAAAACAAGGCCCAAAACAAGATCTTCATGACTGAGGTCAGCTCTTTCTATTCATTATTAGTTCAAGCTGCCTCCTATGAGAACCCCTTACACTAATTTAAAGGCAGACCTTTCCAAAAATATCTCATGACCTGACAAATATTTGTGCATGAGGGACTATTAAGTCTCCTGGGAAAGAAGCAAAAAGTAAGGCACAGCATTTTATGTATTTATTTTAGGAGCTGCTAGATTGTAGTTTTTGAGGCTTGGAAGGGGTATAGGAGGAAATTGTGTGGAAAACAAATATTGAACTTAGAAATCTCAGGAATTCTAACTAGCTGACACCTACCTACTATAACTAAAGCTTCCAAAAAGTCAATGACATTTCACTGAGATGCTGTCTGCCTTAATGATTAAACCAATCGATGCTATCTGAGCATCCCCTAAATGTCTGTGTTTTCAGTTCACCCTAATTTGTCTTTAGAGTCTTTAGAGTGAAAGAATGGGGACCCAAGGGCACCTTATACGTGCTCGTACCCCTACCTGTGATATGGTAACAGTCTTTGCCGTCTTCTTGGACACGTCTATTCCTCTGTGTGCAAGGGAAGTGTGCTCCTCTTTATCTTCTTCTGGGCTTGGAGAGTCAAAGAAATCAGGACTTGAAAGGGAAGACTAGGTGAGGCACAGAGAAAGGGAAGAAAGTCTTGTTAATATCATGGATGTGCCAGGTAAGATCATTCATTGTATGCTCACCATGGCCTTTGTGAACCCGGAAAAGCAGGATTATTCCCATTTAACAGATGAGCAAAGTAAGGCTTACCAGGTAAATAAACCAGGACTTTACACTAGGTCTCCTATTCCACCGATCCCCAAAATGCCTCATTTAAATTGGCTAAAGGATGTTGTTTCTGAATTATTCCAATTCTACCTGTTATTTATGCTGTTTTGCTTTGAAATCTCTCTAGGTTCGCTATAGCCTAAAGTATCTCAAGGAGAACTCTTCCTTGGACATGTCATGGGAGGAGAGAACTATCTCCTTGTTCTCTTCAACAGCATGAGAGAAAGGGATCATTTCCATCCTGTGGGCAAATTCCACATCTGACTGGATATCTTGGGGCCACAGATAGGACCTCAGAGGCCATCTAGTCCAGCCTGCTTCTTAAAATGAGGAAATTGGGGCCCAGAGAGATTAATGGATGCATCCAAAGTCCCACAAGTAGAAAACACTAAAGATGATATTGGAACCCAGGCCCCCTTTCAACATTACTAATCTGGACATTTTGCCAACATATCATTCTGGACTTATTTATTAATGACATTTTAATTTTATGTTTTAAGGTTTGCAAAGCACATTTCTTATTTGATTCTCACAATAACCCTATGAGATATTATTTTCCCCATTTACAATTAAACAGGCTTATCCAGAAATTAAATGGTTTATCCACAGTCCTATAGCATATACATAATGATCTTTATAGTTCTACGATGGAAAAGTGAGGGAAGAGAGAGAGAGAGAGAGAGAGAGAGAGAGAGAGAGAGAGAGAGAGAGAGAGAGAGAGAAGGAGAGAAAGGAAAAGAGAAGAGGAGAAAAAGGAGAGAAAAAGAGAGAAACAGAAATAGAGACAGAGAAAGGAGGAAGAAGAGGGAGAAGCAGAAGGAAAAGGAAAAGAGGGAGAGAAATAGAGAAAAGAGAATGGGGGGTAGAGGGTAGAGAGAGAGAGGATCTAAGTTCAAATCCTAGCTCTGCCAATTCCTACCTATACCTTCCTTTAGGAAATTACTTTGTTTCCTAAACCTATTTCCTCATCTATAAAATGAAAACTACTTTAGATGGCTTCTGAGGTCTCTTCAAGTTCTAAAAACTGTGATCCTATTAGTTACATATGCTTCCCAACTCAAAGGCCCTCACTAATATAAAACATAAATAATTACCTTACATACTACTTAGTGTCTTACATATGATTATATGGATAACTTAATGTCAGTAAGGGTTCTAGAGGTTCTTTACCTTTTTCACATCATGGGCTCATTTGGCAATCTGATAAAACCTATGGATTCCTTCTTGGAATAATGTTTTTAAATAAATGAAATATACAGAATTACAAAAGAAAACAATTATTTAAGTTATCATTTGAAATGCAGTTACCAAAATTAAAAAAAAAAATTAGAGACTTCAGTTAAAAATCCTTGCATGAAGCTTTATGGCTCTAAACTCCCTGGATTTTAGTTTCCTCATTAGTAAATTAGATAGTAGAGGATGTGTGTGTGTGTGTGTGTGTGTGTGTGTGTGTGTGTGTTAGTCTGGATCAGCTCCATTTATCATCAATCATTTCTTTCATTCTGATTCCACTCCAATGAAGGAAATGAGGGAGTATATGGCCTGGAAGAGGGGAAGGAGGAAAAGGGTCTGTTGCATTTTTTTCTTTTCACAGATATGCATAAAAAACAAAATCATAAACAGAGAATTCAGATTCTACATGTTCCATTTGTACTTATGCTTAGTGAACCCACTAAGCATAAACTGCTTCGGATAAATCACTACCTCTCCAATGAGGTATCCTAGATCATCTCTGATTTTACAAGCAAAGAAGAGGGACAGTGATGATTAGGAATCACTTACAGATGTGAGAGACTGGGACGGGGGCCGTCTACCAGTGGCTTTTGGTCTGCTTGTTGTCGGATGACTGAGCTTCTCAGTAGATGATACCACAGAGTCGAAACCTTCTAGGTCTAAAATAAAAGCAAAAAGAAAAAGAAAACAACTGTGATGGAAGGAAAAAAAATCTTATGAGAATAAGAAGAATGAATTGAGGGCCCCTTCACATGTCACAAAGAAATACATTTCCCCCCACCCCATATGAAGTGAGCTTCAGACCTGCCTCTGGTCCTTCTCCACACCATAACTGCTGTCTCACTCCTCCTGGCAATGCTACCTTTCTATCTCTTGTCTCATCTCTTTATGAATTGTCTTCCTCGATTAGAATGTAGCCCCTTTTAAGATAAAGAGGATCTGGCTTATTTATTTGTATTCCCAGCATTTAGCACACTGCCTGGCACATAGAAAACATTTAATAAATGCTCTATCTTCCTATCTTCCTACCTACTTATTTATAATTTATCTCTTTAGGTATCTAGGTATTCATGAGGGTCTACAAAAAAATATTACAGAAACTGAGTGAATTAATTTTCTCTCTCAGTTTAGGAAGCTACTGTGGGAAAAGGAAAGTACTGCATGAATTTTCCTTCAGCATGGAAAGAGCTGCTTCCATAAATCTTAGAAGAGCTGTAGAAAAAAGGGAGGGCATTGCTCTTAGAAGCCTCTTTCTTTCACCACTAAAGGTAAAATTTAATAGATAAAGTGTTCTGGTTGCATCAATAGAAAAAGCAGTTACCAAAAACTGTTACCATAGCAAAGGGTATATTGATTACCAGTGATTGATTCCAGAATACAAAAGGCATCCTTGTAGAAGGCCTAGGAAATCCATTTGGTTGTGTTATTGTTATTTAATGTCTTCTCAAACCCATCATTCACTTCCTATTTTGTCCTAAGATATATTATATTTTATATAACTTTTCATGTATATGGATGTTTTTTATATTTTCAACTAGACCATAAGGTCTTCCCAAGCTACTCAGATAGTAAGTATTCAATAAACATCTTGTAAACTGAAGATGAGACTGGATATCATCAAAAAATCAAATACTTATTGAACATCAACTATGTGCCCAGCAGAGATCTTCTGGCCTAGACACCCCTTCTGATTTCTAGAGTTACATCATCTTTCAAAAATAATTTGGGGTAATGGCTTCAATGCAATTGAACTGACATTTTAAAGCACCTATAACACACAGTGCCAGACACTGGAGTTAAAATGATGAGCAATGACATAGATCCTGCCTCCCAAGAGCTTTCATTTCATTAAGTGATGATAGTAAAACATTATATATGTATATATTCTACAACATACATTTTACTGATAAAGGGGACATAAGAGAGAGCTTTGGAAGGCAAGGTAGATTTAGAAGGGAATGAGAGAATCAAGGTTCTAAATATTTCAGGGAGGAAAAAAGAAATGACTTCAATGCATGTAGATGTGTCTGTGATTCATTAACAAATGCAGAAATAATTGATGGAGAGAGAGAAGGGCCCAAAGGCACACTGTGCTTCAAGCCTGGGAATGCACTATTTTGTTACCTGATGGGACAAGGAATGCCTTTTATATTCTAACAAATACAATGATTAGACAAGGAAAAAGTTGCTAAACAAATCTTTGGCCTTCTTTTGTTGATAGTCAAAATAATATGGCTTATCCTGTTAATGGGATACTGGAGTTGAACAGTTTGGACATCAGCTCCTGAAATGAGCTAAGCAGAGTCAAACATGATTCATTGGTCAACAGAAGCTAGTAAATCATAGTCACATGAACCTGACATTTGGTTCACTTATATGATTCTTGCACCTGGTAAGTGAATAATGAAGTAATTATTTTATACGAGCTTTTAAGGTTTTTGTGTAAAATTTAATATAGCCTCACAAACCCTTGGGCGTGGGAAATGAGCAAACATGTGATATTCTCAAATTCTTTCCAAAGATTGGTCCTCCCTTGAGTTAGAGAAGGCAATGACCTAAGTAAAGGTCCTCCCCCTACCCCAACTCTTTCCTGCTGGCCTTACTAAGATGCCTAAACCTTTCTTGCTAGCCCCTCCTCATTCTCTTAAACAAAATGTTTAAAAATTCATCTGTAACACAATAACCTCGCATCAGTATCAACATTTGAAAATAAATTGGTTTAACAGAGAAGTCAGGTAGTCACCTAAGAGGGCTCTAAAGGAAAGAAACAGAAATATGTTTTGAGTGTTGGCTGTGATTAAGAAAGTCTAGATCTGGTAAGGCCATCACAAAAAAAAGAGGCCCCAGGCAGTGATACAGTAGAGTAAGGGAGCAAGAGGGAGAATGGGAGTGGGAACCAGACACTGAGAGCAAGAAAAGGTTTAAAAATGGGACTAAAAGGATGCTAAAATTTTACGTATTTTTTGAATTTTGCTGTTAGGAAGGACAGAAAGCTTTGGAAAGGTGAATTTAAAGCCAAGGGGTGGGTGAATTAATTTCTTTATCCTCAAAATTTTCATTGTACTTTTTCAGGATTTCTTCATTTTCACTTATATTCTCTATTATATCACTGTTATTTATACCTTTCTTGCTCCAGGCCTCTACTCCCATCATAAGATTGTAAGTATCTTGAGAGCAGGATATTTGATGTAATTAATTTTATTTATATCCTCTCTTCTTTCCTCTGCTCCTCTTTCTCTTTTTTTCCTTCTTCCTTCCTTCCTTGTCTCTTGTCTGTCTCCCTCACTTCCTATGAGTTCATAGTAGGCATGTGTTTGATTGAATTAAACACTTCCTATATGGAAGACATTGTGTTATATTGGAGACAACGAGAGGCTTGAGTTACCAAATAAATAGGTTCTATAAAAGTCAACTCAGAAGAGTCTGGAACCTGGACCCAGGTTCAATTTAAGCAGCATTTTTCTATTTTAGGCACCTTTTATGTGAATTCCTACACCTTCTTCTTAAAGAGTTGCAAGAATTCAATACTGTCTTCTTCTGCCTTGGAGCTAGGATAAATTCCAATTGAGAGCCTTCCTACCCCCTCATCTACCATCCAACCTTATCTACATAACATTTCTTTCAGAGTTCAAGGACTTGTCATAGTTTGATGGGCACCTTTTACATAGGTTAAGCCTTTTAAAACTTATTTTTTTAAAAGAAAAGGTTAGTAACTATTATAATCTCACTGTTTTTCTGTTTTTGTTGCCTTTCACAAATGATGATTTAGGTAGCTCTATTTGATTAATGAATCATCAAGTATGAATGTGATTAATAACCCATCTTGGAAAGTCCCTAGAAGTATAAACTGTGATCCTCTCAGCCGATTTTCAATATTCCCTCTTTAATCTGTCTTCAAACTTTCTCAGTAAGGAAATCATAGACTACATCATGGAAGGTTAGTTTGTAGAAAAGGCTTTTTCAATATGGCTACTGTTTCTAGAGGATTCTTCTCCACTAAAGAGGAAAGGAAAAATGGATGGAAAGAAGGAAAGAAGGAAGGAAGAAAGGATGGAAGGATGGATGGAAGGAAGGAAGGAGGGATCAATTACTGTGGTGAAATAAGGAAAGTACTGGATTTTTGAGCTGGAGAATTTCTGTCAGCACATTGCACAGGAGTCACAGCACCAGAGTTTTAATGACAGTGTTGCCCTGAGCCCTTCTGAGTCTCACAGAATAGGAGGAAGATGGTCTAGCTAACACCTATAGTTCCTTTCAGCTCTTGGGCCATCTCTTACCACCAATTCCCTCTGATCCTCTCTCACAAAAGGAAAACCTTTTATCATTAATGAATCAAATTATGTGAAGTGAGGCTCACTCACAGAGAACACATAAGTCATCCTTTCAGCCTAACTTACCATGGCTTTGGGTACAAAAAAAACCATGGCTTTATTTATGGCAGTTCAGCTTTGAACTGATAAAAGACTCATCTGGTTGGGAGACCAGTAGCTGAGAACTACATGCATTTGAGGTTATACTGGTATATTTCTATGTACTACCAACTGTGATATGTCCTTACTTCCTCAAATGTTGGAGAAAAAAACAATACAATTGTACACTCAGACCCACATACACACATTTTTAAATCACTAAAGTATAAATCATGCTCCCCATGATTATGTTAGTTAGCTCTAGTGAAGGCAGATTTTTCCATTACTAACCCTTTGTGGTGGAAGGGAAATGTTATACTTTTCATCGTGGTTTTCAAATGAATCAAGCTGAAATTTGATATGAATTTTTTTTTATCCCAGCTAGGAATTTTTCCTCTCAGTTAAAAAAAAAAGTCTCAAAGCCTATAAGCCATCCTAAAATTTTTGAGCTGGAGAAACAATAGGGTTTTTTTTAAAGCTAGCTTCACTGCGATGAAAAGTTGTCAGATGGAACTTTTGTGATACCTGGGAGAAAAAAAAAATTCTTTTAACACAGCAAAGATGATTTTTATTGAAAATGACAAAGTATAGTCAGAAGGGATCTTTCTCACTCTGTGTAGCATGTTAAACTTGCTTATTTTCCATAAGGACTAATTCTCATTTACTTCAACTGGAAAATCTGCCATCATTTTCCATGGACATCCCAGACCAGTCACAATGCTTGCAATTACCACATAAAGCACAGATGGTAAAAACATGGAAAAGAGACTGTCATATGTTTGACTCAGGACAGCCATCCTCAAAGGCTTTCTCCATGAAGCTATTTGCTAGTTTTTTATTTTTAAATATCACTCTTCATGTCCATTTTTGTAGTCTAGCATCACAGGATTAGAAATGCTTAACTTAAAGCAAGTCACAATTTTTCACTGTGCCTCAGTTTCTTCATCTACAAAATGATCAATACTTCTTTCCATAGATTTTTTTTCAAAGGGGAAATTGTCTAGTTTATTAGAGAATTTTAAAGAGTGTTTTTCACTAAATATTAATTAAAGCACTATGCTAATCACTTGAGAAGATATCAAGAAGTTGTTTTTGCTCTACCATTATTCCCCCTCCTTTACCCAGTGTTGTTGACGTCTTGAATATTAGTATGAAGACCTAGAGAAGGAGATTCTTTATAAAGCTAACTTGATTTTCAAGAAGATACTGCTCAAAACTTGAACTATTTTCCATTATACAATGATAAACTCTTTCCCACTTTGTTGTTGATATTTTTTTCAGTTCTGTCCAATTCTTCATGACCTCATTTGGGGTTTTCTTGGCAAAGATACTGGAGTGGTTTACCATTTCCTTTTCCAGCCCATTTTACAGATGAGGAATCTAAGCAAACAGGTTACATGATTTGCCTAGCATCATACAGCTAGTAAGTGTTTGGGATTTGAACTCAGGGAGATGAGCTTTGCAGCACTCCAGGCCCAGCACTCTATCTACTGCACCACCTAGCTAGAATAGGAAATAAGGAAAAGTTATCAAAGAAAATAGAAAGATCTGTCTCTATGAGGAAACTGAATCATAAAAGGCCAATATTTAAAGAGATATCAAAGGACCATCTAGCCAAATTCTTCCTTTACAGCTGAGGCTTCCTGGCTGTCAATACTTTGTTCTACTATGTATATGTCACATTGTCTCTTTCAGGTAACAAATTACCCAATTTATGAAATCCCATCACAAAAATGCAGTATTACATCTAATAGGTATTCTATTGCTTGCCTTCTCAACAGATAAAGGAAGGGAATTAGGGAGAAAATTTGAAACTCTAAATTTTTTTAAATGAATGTTAAAAATAAGTTAGTTTAAAAATAAACAAAAGTATTGTTCTGAGCTCTAAGTAAGCATTAAATAAATACTCGCCTATTTATCAAAAACAAATGGGGCCTGACTCACTGATTGAAAATTCTATTTCAGGAAATTAAAGGAAAGTAAATTCTGAATGTAGCAGATTTATCACAGATTTAAGGCTAGAAGCCAACCTTAGAAAATACCTAGTTCTCGTTTTCCCCCTCTCCCCATTTTAGAGATTAGGAAACAGAGATGCTAAAAGACAGTGACATGGTAGGTTACACAGAGAACAAGAAGAGGTGGTATTTGAATCCAAATTCAATGTTTTCTCCACTACAGCACAGTATTTCAGTGCAGTCGTGGGCTTTTGTTAAACTATGGTCTGCATGTTGCATTATTATAAACAATTTAAGAGCTGAAGAAGTTTCTGAAAAGATAGGGAAACGACAAGAAATGTTCTTTTGCATCACAGTGCCCATCCTTTTAGATTGGACCCAGGTAGTATTTTATCCATTCCTGGTAAACAGCACCAATGACACTTAGTATATTTTTTTCTTCATGAATCAGAAGCTCTGTATAATTCAATCGAAAGCAATTATAAATCTTGATATCTCTCTGTGAGAATTACACTGTGTCATCTTAAACAACAGCATACAATTTCTTCTACCCAAATGTAATTTTTTTAAAGAAAGATTTACTTTTAATAAGTCTTTAACTATTAAGCCTGGTGTGTGTGTGTGTGTGTGTGTGTGTGTGTGTGTGTGTAAGAATAAAAAATTATTCAGTTGTGCACATGGCAATTTCCCCCCATTTTGCATTTAAGTTAAAGATAAAATTTTTAAAAATTATTAAACTTTTACAGATCATAACTTCTTACTGTATCTCAGACTAAAGATTATACATTGGCTAAGCAATACAAAACTCTTCACTGAAACAGAGAGGCAGTTGGAAGGAGAAAACAAAGTACACAAGAGTTTTAATTTAACTCAGTAAACATGTATTAACATCTGAATCTATGGAAGATATCAAAAAATATTATGACAGCCACCTTAGAGGAGTTTATAATCAAGTAATTCACTAAACATTTGTTAAGTACCTACCATGTGTTTAATATTGAATTAAGTTATTTGGGAAGAAAGAGAAAGAAAGACAAAGGAGTTTTGATTTTATTGAACAAATATATGACTTTGATACTGTGCTAGACATGGGAGATAGATTTTCAGTTGTGCCCAACTCATCCTAGTTCCATTTGGTTTTTTGGTTTCGTTTTTTTTGTTTGTCTGTTTTGTTTTTTTGGCAAAGATACTAGACTGGTTTGCCATTCCTTTCTGTATATTATTTTACAGATGCATGAACTGAAACAAACAGGTTTAATGACCTGCCCAGGGTCACACAGCTAGTGTCCAAGGCCATATTTGAACTCACAAAGAGAGATGAGTTTTCCTGAAATAAAGCTTGACATTGCATCTACCAGCTGTTTCATCTAGCTGTTCTACAGATAGATAGGAAAGAGGGTGAAAAAGGAAGGAAGGATGACAACCACCTTAATGAATTTACAATCTAGTAATTAGGTGTTGGAGACACAAAAACACTTTAAAGAAGCTTATATTCTCTAAAGCAATCCCAATAGACTATGGAAAGAAAATGCCACCTGTATCCAGAAAAAAAAAAAAAAAAAAAAAAAACTAAGTACACTGAATGTAAATCAACACATGTCATATTCACTTCTTTTTTCTATTTTTTTTAATCTCTTCTATGTTTTTTCCCTTTTGCTCTGATTTTTCTCTCCCACCATGATTCATAAAACAATATGTATTAAAAATAAATAAAATTACTACAATAAAAAAAGCTTACATTTAATCAGAGGAAATAGCTCATGTACACAGAAATACAAAATATATTCAATCTAAGTACAAAATAATCTCATAGGAATAAGCAGGCATTACCAACTGAAGTGAGTAGGAAAGGTTTCATGGAAAAGTTAATATGATTTAAACTTTTTTTTTAGTTATTTAATATTTTTTTTTCCCAATTGACATGTAAAGATAGTGTTCAACATTCATTTTTGTACAATTTGGAGTTCCAATTGTTCTCCTTCCCTGTCCCCTCTCCAAGACAGCAAACAATCTGATAAAGAATATATATGTACAATCATGTTAAACATATTTCACAATGATCATGTTGTGAAAAAAAGAATCAAAACAAAAGGGAAAAACCACGAGAAAGAAAAAACAAACAAAAAGAGAAAATGGTATGTTTCAATCTGTATTCAAGTCCATAGTTCTTTCCCTGGGATGTGGACTGCATTTTTATTTTGAATCTTTTGGAACTGACTTGAATCATTATTTTGCTGAGAAGAACTAAGAAGAGCTAAGTCCATTGTGGTTATTGATCTAAGCTTTGAAGGAAATTAAGAGTTCCTAAGAGGCAGAGACTGAGAGAATGAGCTCTAGACAAGAAGGAAAGCCTGGGCAAGATGCAGGCAGATGGGTGATGGCATTTCCTGTGTTGGTCTGTTTGGTTGGACCACAGGGCACATGAAATGGACTGATATGTAATAAATATGAAGAAGTAGGCTGGAGACAGGGAGGGAAAGGATCTATATACCACAGACAGAGTTTCCATAATTCATTCTGTCCAGATTCAACAAGTAACCACTGAAGCATATGAAAAAAGCAGGAACCATAATCAGACCTGTGCTGTAAGAGTAATAATTGAGCAACTGAGTGAAAGATGGATTGGAGAAAGGACAAGATCGAAGCACAAAGATTAATTAGGAAGGTTACTGCAATAGTTGAGGCAAGAGAAGTTTAGAATCTATTAGGGTAATGGCTGAGAGAACAGAGAAAAGGAGATGAATGAGTTCTGGGATAGGACTGAGAAGATGTGGCTCTCAAATGGATCATGGGGATCCACTTGAGATTTTGAACCTGGCTGACAAATAGGCATGGTGCTCTAGGTACAAAGATAAAAGGTGAAAAGGGTTTATCTTCAAGGACCTTATATTGTTGTTGTTGGTTCTTTGTTTTCCAGGAGGACCAATGACACTATATGGGTGATATCTTGACTGGTCTATAAATTGGCTTTAAGTGAAACAGAACTGGACAAAATCATCAGTCTCACTCTAGAAGAAGACAAAAATAAGGCTGTATCTAAGATAGATTTAAAAAGAAAGAGTTAATTGTACATAGCAGCAAGATTATGTGATGATCAACTGGGATGGACAGGGCTCTTTTCAAGAATGTTCAAGAATGGCTTTTCAGGCCAGTTCTAGCAGTGATGAAGAGCCATTTACATCCAGAGAGAGAACTATGGATACTGAATATGGATCAGAACATAGTACTTTACCCTTTTTGTTGTTGTTGTTTGCTTATTTTTTCTTTCTCATTTTTCCTCCTTTTGATCTGATTTTTCTTGTGCAGCATAATAAATGTGGAAATATATTTAGAAAAATTGAACGTGTTTAGCCTATAATGGATTACTTGTTGTCTAGGGAAAGGGGGAGAAAAATTTGAAACACAAGGTTTTGCAAGGGTGAATACTGAAAACCATTTGTGCATGTATTTTGAAAAAGCTATTATTATATAACAAAGAAAGGTTTAAGAGCTGAAGATATTTTAACGTGGCATTAAAGAAGGAAAGGGGAAAGTTTTTCACATAAAAATGTTCTTGAAGTAGATAGCTTAAAGCACTTTTATACTAAGCAAAGTGAATTTTTTAGGTGAAGCTTATTCAAATTAAGGTTAAGTTAAAGGGAGACTGGCTTCAGCTGACATTTCTTAATGGGAGGTATTGAACTTATACATAGGGAGGTCCATTTCTTTAAAAACTGACCTCAGGCTTTCTTTTCTTTTCCTTCTTTGATTGCTTGCTTACAAAGAATTCCTTTTTCTTTTTTTTTTTTTCCTTTCTCTTTTTTTCTTACTTCCACCTTTCTAAATAGCACTATATTTAATCTGTTAGTAAATACTACCATAATTAATCTCCTGACTCAAAATGTTTACCTTGGATATCTTCCATACCTGGAATGCTCTCACTCCTCTCTGCCTCCTGGCTTCCCTGGCCTCCTTCAAGTGTCATTTTAAGTCCCATCTTCTTTATATTTATTGGGAATAAACAGTATATAAATCTTGTCTGTACATAGTTTTGCATTAGACTGTGACATCCTTGGGGGCAAGGACTAATTTGCTGCTTTTTCCCCCTTACCTTTCATTATATTCTCTTGTGCTTAGCACAGAAAATAGCATATAGTAGGTGCTTAATAAATGTTAGTTATGTTACTTTATCAAACCTATTTTTGAGGAAAATATTCCAGTGTATTAAATCTAAATCAAATACAGTGAGACTGACCTAATAAGGAAGCCTCACCAGCTGGCCTGGGCAAATATGCCCAAGATCTATATGATAAGAGTTCAGATGCCTTATTCAGGGAATTGAGCAACTACTTCAATCAGCTTTTCACTTAGGATAATTACTTGCAGTCTGCAGTATACATTTCAAGAACAATGCATTTGTGAAAATGTTAACAATAATAGTTAACACTTATGGAGTGCTTTAAGGTTTGAAAAGTTCTTTACAAATTTTTAATTTTACTACAACCCTGTTGCTACTATCCCATTTTACAGAAGAAAAACTGGAAGAACAGTGAATTTAAATGACTTGGCCAGGATCATAGTTGTTAAGTGTCTGAGGCTACATTTGAACTCAAAACTCTCTAAATCCAAAATTCTAACCATTGTGCAATCTATGGCAAATGTGACCTATTTTCCGGAAAACAGTTAATCAAATATTATTTTACAATCCTTTTACCAGGATAGAGATAAATCAGGAGACAAGCTGAGAGAGAATTAATGAATATTATCTCCTCTTCAAGAGGTTGATTTGCAATTAGGTAGAGCAATAGTAGAGAGTTGGACTGAAATCAGAAAGATCTCAATTTTAATGTGATCTTAGAGATAGACATACCAGCTGTGTGACTGAGCAAGTCATTTAACTTCTGTCTCAGTTTCCTCATCTATAAAAGGGTCTGTGTGGGATTGGGTAATTACATTACTTATCACCCAGGGTTATTGTAAGGATAAAATATTTTACATTTTGCAAATCTAAAAGTTCCACACACGGCTATCTATTATGATTGGCAAATCAAAGTTCCTTTTCCACACAAGACAGCAACAGCTTCCACATCTAGCTTTCTCCAAAATCTGTGTCTCTCTCCCCATTTCCTCCTGGTTCTCTTCCCTCTTGACAGTAGGCTGGGGATTAAATGATTTGCTTGAGGTGACCTGGCTTTCTGTTGATCTAAAATCAGGATAGTCTGTTATGTTCTACCTTGACCTTAGCAGTCACCATAGATCCAATTACTCTATGATGGGGTCCACTGACCTTTTCCCCTAGTGCTTATTTCTTTCCTTTCTCACTTTAACTGAATAAGTGGGAATATATAGAAAGAAGATTTCAGACAGTAATTTTACAGAAGGGAACAAGTTTTTGGCTAAGCAGCTGCAGGGATAGCACTCCCATGACTATTAGAAAAATTTAAAAGGATTTAAAAGAAAGAAATTCTGGAGGAGGCAAGCTATTTGGTTAGAATACATGCTATTTCCCAAGGAAGTTGAAGATCTTTGCTGGGATGCTAAGTTATCTTTCTAAGTATTTTTTGGTCCCTGTAAATAATGGTCTCCCCTTACCATTCCTACCTAATGCTTTCAGCTGAAGGGAGTAAAGGTGGCATTGCAAACTAAATAAAAGTCAAATGACATCTGAGCATACACATAAATCTCTCCCCACTTTTATATTCATTAGCATATAAATTGGTCAACTTAGCTCTAGATGATACAGTAAAACTTATCCTAAAAAACAGTTCTGTGGGGTTTTTTTTTAAAGTACTTTAAATTCACCTTTTTTTCACCAATATTTGATTTTTAAATGCTAAAAACATCCCAAACATGTTTCCATGATAAAGTAAAAGAAACTCAAACCTTTTTGATCTGGGGAATACAAATACTCCATAAAATACTGAATAAAGTACTTGTTTTGTTTCATCTCTGAATCTATACTTCTGAGGTAGAGAAAATGAAAAAGACTGGTCTAAGAGACTTTTGCTAAATCATAAAGAAAACCACCTTTCTCTCAAATGAAAGGGGATCACAGGGTAATGGCAAAGCAACATTAATCAGAGAGTACAAACTGACATAATCTGATTCCTGGAAGAGGCTCCCTTGGTTGACCTCCAGACACCAACTTAATTATTTCTATGGGCAAACAAAGAAATGATCACATTCTGGACTGTGTTCAAAAGCTTTCATTTTAATTAGTAGTGACAAAAGTAAGGGCAAAATCTCTTGTCCTGTGTCAAAAATGGGAGACAGACCTATACACAGACTTGTATTATTTTTACTACTTCAGGCAGCTAGATGGCCCAGTGGATCAAGCTCCAGGCTTGAAATCACGAAAACTTGAATTCAAATCTAGCTTCATGGATAAAGCAGCAGCCCTGAAGTCAGGAAACCCTGAATTCAAATCTGGCCTCAGACACTCCTAGCTGTGTGACCCTGGGCACATTTAACCCCAATTGCCTCAAGAAAAAAAAAATTTAGCTTCAAATACATAACAAACTGCATCCCCTTGGCCAAGTGACTTAATTTCTGTTTGCTTCAGTTTTCCTCTGTAAAATAGTAATAATAATAATAGCATCTATCTCCCATGTTTGTTGTGAAGATCAAATGGCATAATATATGTGAAGTGTTTGGCATAGTGAGTAGCACATCATATATACTAGTTGTTATATTTACTCTTAGTCAGAAATGTCATAGTTATTTTGCTTATAAATAAGTGTGAAGCCGAAACTGATCCTAATTCTCTTTATATGCAAAAATAAAAATAAAAATTGTGCATGGGTAGAGGTATATGGGAGATTGCAAAAATAATATTTCCATCTTTTTAGAAACAAAACAGTCCCTTTCCCTTCTTTAGGAAAGAATAGGGAGTATGGTGCAGTGTTCTTATAGTCAAGACTTGACCAATGTTTTAGCTAGTTTTGCTCAATTGTTTTTTAACATGTATTTTAACATATTTAACATGTATTGGACTACCTCCCAGCTAGGGGACGGGGGGAAGGGAAAGGAGGGCAAAAGTTGGAATGCAAAGTTTCACAAGGGTCAATGTTGAAAAATTACCCATGCATATGTTTTGTAAATAAAAAGCTTTAATAAAAAAATTATTTGTTATAGTTATATGGAAATGAAGAAGTATACATTCCAAAATAAAGATGATGGACAAGAAATAAAATAAAATGCATTTTAAAAGCATAGTTTCTAACACAGGAAACATCTTTGAGTATTGTGAAAAAGTGGTGAAATGAATTTTGAGGTCTTTAAAGGAAGGATAATAAAATATATTTTAATGCTTTGAAATAACACAAAGCACAAAAATTTGAATAAATTAGATAAAAATTTAGTGATATCTAAATATCACTATTTAGATAAGCAAAGAATATTTAGGATATAATCCTAATTTTTTGCAAGAACATAACAGGATTAAAAAATTTGCCCACTATCAAACAATTAGTAAATGTCTAAGGCCATATTGGAACTCAAGTCCTCTTGACATTTGCCCTGTCATTCTATTCATTGTGCCAGCTTAGCTGTCCAGGAAATACAAATAGTATTCCTGTAACATATTTTATACAAATAAGTCTTTACTTATTTCAGTAACCTTCTCAAGACAGAAACTTATTAGTGAGACTATAAAGTGAGAGCCCTTTTGTATCTTCATTTTAAGTGCACAAAGCTTTCCAAAATGGCTGGACCAACTCAGAGCTCTACCAGAAATCAATTAACATGTCTTCTTTTACAATTTCACTAAGTCTGATTTTTTTTCTTTCTTTTAATTTTATATATACATATAAAAATATATAAATGATACCCTATAGAAGGAGTCAGAAAACTAAAGACAGTTCCATGAGCTAAGAATAATTTTTGTTATTTTAAAATAGTTTTATTTTATTTAATAATATGGTTTCTATATTCTGTTCTGTCACTAGTTTGTGGACCCCAATTTTGGAGTAAAAGTTTTCAAAGTGTGATCTGAAAAACCTCTTGATTACTCAAGATCTTTTTAAGGATTCAAAAAAAGTGGAAAACAATTTTATAATCATACCATGATATTATTTACCTATCCCTTTTCCAAGTGAGATCAGATTTTTATAATTTAAAAAAAAGAAAAAAACTAACACATATAGCTGTTATCATAAGCTAATTTAATTTATATAATATATAATGTAATGATATATATGCTAATAATTTAAAATTACTTTACAAGTATTATCTCATTTGTCTCATGACAATCTCGGAAGCTGAGTGCTATAATTATCCACATTTTACAGATGAAGAAATTGAAGCAAATTGAAGTTAAATTACTTGCCTAGGATCACTACATAGCTAATCAGAGTGTGAGACCAGATGAGAACTCAGATTTTTTTCTGACTAGAAGCCCAGGGCTTTATACAAAATAACATATCACAACAAACTGAAGGCTGATGTAGATATGAGAATCCAGCTATCTACTATTAAGCCAGACATTAAAGAGATTTACAAAAATATATTAAACAATGAAATTATTCCCATTTTTTTATGTCTGAGAAGTTATTTTTCACTGGAATGTCATATTAATATGTGACATACTATTATATAAAATGAACTGATATTTGAAAAATTAATCAGTTTTAAATTTCTACATATCCTACATAAACAAAAATCCTCTAAGTCCTCAAGAATTTTTAAGAGTATAAAGAATTCCTGAGACCAAAGAGTTTGAGAACTGCGACTTCAGTTATTCAATTTTATACTTTTCTGATTATTATCAATTATGAAAACTTTTATTTACTTGCTTATAGCTTCTATTCAATTTTCTATTGATTTTGTAGTTCAGGCTTCTAGTAGAAATATTTAATGCAAAGATTTTTCCTAGGCTTTCACTTTTCCTAATCCTGGCTTCATTGCTTTTTTTTTTTAAATGCAAAAGCTTTTTTATTTCAAATAAATTTATATATGTCATATTTTGAATAAATATATGTATTAATTAAAATAATCTATTTATCTTTAAATTTTTCTCTGTATTATAACTAGTTAAGAATTTGTATGAAGTCCATAGTTGTAAAAGATATCAACCTTCCATTCTCTTTTAATTTCATATGGTGTGATTTATGATATTTAGAACTTTTATCCATTTTCCACCAAACTACATTCAGCTTGCCCAAGAATTTTTATTTAATAGTGGATTCCTTCCCTGAGAATTTGTGCTTTTGGATTTCTCCAATAGTTGAGCTCACTGAAAATCAAGAGTTTTTAATCTGAGGTCCATAACCTGGCCCCTAATTTCCCAAGAGATTAAGGGATAGATTCAAGGGGATTCATCAACTTAGATTAAAAAAAAAAAAAAAAGCATATCCTTATATTCACTAATCTCTAACTGAAATTTAGTATTTCTGTCAGTTATGAATTAAAACCAAATTATAGTGGAGGGTAGGTAAGATGGGGCAATTGGCAATTGGTTTTGTCCAAGGGGACTATGACCATGACCCAAAAAAGGTTAAGAACACCCACTGTAGGCATTAGCTTCTAAATCCTTTTTAATCTATTCCACTGAATCGTATCTTATTCAGTAACATATAGGTTTTGATAATCACTGGATAATCTCATAATTTGAAATTTAGCTATGCCATTACTTATTTTTTTCATTGTTTCACAACATTCTTCCATATGAATTTGATCGTTTTAATTCTATAAAATCTCCTCTTAAAACTTTAATGTTAGAGTGTCAAATATGCCGATTAATTTTTTAGTACTGAAATATTTATAATAGTAACAATGCCCAGAAGCCCTGAAATGACTTTCCAATTATTCAGACCATCCTATATTACCATAAACATTTATTCTTACTTGTATTTATAAGTCCCGTGTGACTACTTCCATATACATTGATTTTGAAATGCTATTTCTAACCTATCAACTTTTCCTGTGTTTTTTTTAATTAGCAATATAGAGAAATACTAATAATGATTTTGTGTGTGTGTGTGTGTGTGTGTGTGTGTGTGTGTGTGTGTGTGTGTGAATTTATTTTGTATCTATTTGAAACTATCTGAATTTTTGGGTCAATTCTTTTGAGTTTTCTAAATTATTTTCTATATTTTAAAATTGTATTTAATGTACTTTTCTTGCCTTATTGCTATATATAGTACTTTTAGAACTATATAAAGTACATAATGGTCATAGGGGATACTCTTGCTGATTTTAGAGTAAAAGTTTTCAGTATTTCTCTGTTGATTTCTTTGCCCATTTTCAATATGCTTGAGTTTTCGTATATAATTTCCTAAACAATGGCAATAAAATTTTGGTGTTTTTTTTTCATATGTTTATAGTAGGTTAATAATTCTCATATATTTTAATCAAATTGTCTTTTAGCTGTTATCTTTACTTTCCAGCATCTCATATCTTCTTCCAGCAGTACTTTTGTGTGTGTGTGTGTGTATGTGTGTGTGTGTGTGTGTGTGTGTGTGTGTGTATTTATATATATTTGTTTTGCTACCTCTTCACTTTTGTCTTTCACTGGGTTCAGGAATTTCTCCAGAGAATATAGCCAGTGGTTTATTTAGATTATAAAAAGCTGTCAAATCATTGTTTCATTTCTTATTTTTTCCTTCAATGATTTTAATTCCATCTTTACAGATGCCAGATCTTCTGGTTTCCCTTTTTTCTTCTTAATGAGGTTATTAACTACTTGAAAGGTTCTCACACAGATTCAGTTTTGCTTCTTGGAGAGAGCGGGATCTTTTTGTTGAACTGGTCTTTCTTGCTGGAGACATTTCTTTTCTTTATCCTTTAATAATAATTACTCCTTTCCCTGGGGAATTTTTTGGATGTGAGCTTAACACATTTCTTCAGTTTCATTTCTTCAGCTTTTCATTACTCAGAGGGTTTCCATCTATTTTGATTGTTCTTTTATTCTGATATATTTGTTGCTATTTTGAAATAATAGAGAGAACTAGATTTATGCTTACTTTCGCTGGCAATTTTTCCTTGGGTCTTTTCTAGAATAGCCTTTTAGAACTTGTAAATCTCCACAAAAAAAGTATTCTCAAAAATACTGTCCAAATTTCCCTGAAAAAAGCCCTTATGAGTTCCATGACCATCATAAAGATGTTCAGTCCAGTCAGATAGTCAAGGAAACATTTATTAAATACCTACTACATGCCAAATACAGTATTAAGTGCTGAGAATAGAAAGAAAAGGAAAAAGTCTTTATTTCTCAATGAGCTCATAGTATACTGGGGGAGCCAAGAGTAAAACAACTCTGTACAAATAAAACAAATATAGGATAAATGGCAAATAATTAACAGTGGGAAGTAACTAGTATTAACGGATATCAAAAAAGGCTTCTAAAGGATATGGGATTTTACCTGGGACTAGAAAAACGTCAGGAAGAAGGTAGAAGAAAACAAGTCCTTATTAATCATCTACTATGTGTCATGATTTTTATAAATATTATCTAAGCATTTGATTCTCACAATAATCCTCGGAGGTGGGTGCTATTGTTATTTTTATTACAGTTGAGGAACTAAGATAGAAAGCCTTGTCCAGAGATACAGCTTTAAGTGGCTTAAGCTGAATTTGAACTTAGGTTACTAGACTCCAGCCCCAGGACTGAGCCATCCCGTTGCGGTTAGGGGGAACAGATGAGAAGCAGGGGATTTCCACTCCATGTGGACATGGTGAAACTGTCCAGAGTTTGAATGTTCTGCTTGAAAAACAGCAAGAGGATTATAATCATTAGGTTGTAGTAAGAGGTTATAATCATTAGGTTAGGAGTAAGGTGTAAGAAAACTGGAAAAGCTGGAATAGATGATGTTGGGAAGCGCTTTCAAAGTTAACAGAGTTCCAAGGAGCTCCTGGAGTTTACTGATTAGGGAAGGGAGAACCTCAAGGAATTAGGGGACTAATGGGACAGCCGAGCAGAAGAGGCAGGGAGACCCACCAGCAGTTATAACAATAGTTCAAAGGTAAAGTGATGAAAGCTAGCAGCAGGGAGGTAGCTGTGTCAGGAGGAAAAGGCTGTGTTCCTTTGCCTTCTGAATGCTATTTTGTCCTTCCTACTCCAAGAAGACCATGAATCAGGGAGGCAAGCCATGACATGCAAGTGAATTGGATGTAAATGAGTTGGTTGTGCAAAGTTCCCAACCATGTTCCCCTCTAGAGACATCTGCATCCAGTGGCAAGATATAGATCAGGATGACTGGAGCTGGCCTGGATGCAGTGGGAGACCTTGGGCTTTTTAAGCTGGGGTCTTTAACAACGCCTATGTTGCTAGGTGAAATCAAAGATTAGGTAATTACCAAGCATCCCAGAGTTAGGTGCCCACTTGGGTAGCAGAGAGATGATAAGGTATCAGACTTCTGAAGTATAATGTGTTCTCCCCTTTCCCTTGCCTACTATCTTCTCCCACTGTTTTTATTCACTATCAATTAATTAGTACTTGCTGAAATACTGACATTACTTTAGAACTACTAAAAATAGGTTTCTTTAAGCAAAAAACAAAAACCCTTTTGATGTATATAAAGTATTTAATTTCTACAAAAGAGTATCGATAAGGAATTTTGACTATAGGCAGTCCTCACATTTTACAATGCTTTCCATTCCTGGAAAACATGTAAGTTGAAATGATGTAAAGCCAATAATTAAGCCTATGTAATGAAGTAGAGAATAACTTCCTTTACCTAGTCAAAAAAAAAATCTTTCTGGGAAGGGAAGATCCTCAGGTTTTCTGGCCATAATAGAAACAATTACTATTTATATATGTTACAGAAAAAAAATAGTAATCATAACACTAAATGTTATATTACTATATCATAGTAAATCAAATTTCATGTTAGTTATGTATATATGGGTTATATATAATATGTTTCTGTTCAGTCGTTTTTCAGTCATGACCCCATTTGGAGTTTTTATGGCAAAGATATTGAAGAGGTTTGCCATTTCCTTTTCCAACTTATTTTACAGATGAGGAAACTGAAGCAATTAGGGTTAAGTAACTTGCTCAGGGTGGCAAATGCCTGAGGCCAGATTTGAACTCAGGAAGATGAATTTTCCTAAATTTAGGCCTGCCATTCTATTCATTGTGTCCTATTATACACTTTACATATTTTCTATTTATATTTTGAATATATATATATGTATATGTATGTATAATATAAATAAATATTTCTCAATTATATGTAAAAATTTTTTTAACATTCTTTTAAATTTTGAGTTCCATATTCTCTTCTTCCCTCCCACTCTTCCCACCTCTTGAAAAAGTAACTTGCCATCACTTATACATATCAAGTCCTGCAAAAAATATTTCTGTATTTATATATATTTTAAATAAAATTTTATACAGATGGATATTTCATTTCTAGTTGATTAAATATGGCATTTGTCATCATTTCTTTAAAAAGTTTGGAAACTGGCTATTGCTCACAAGCCTAAATACAATGAAATGATTTGTGTCTACTGGAAAAATCAGACTGGAATTACATCATTGCAACTTATATGTTTTCCAGGAATGGAAAGCATTGTAAAATGTGAGGAGTGCATATAGTGAAAATTCCCTATTGATAATCTTTTGTAGAAGTTAAATACTTTAAATACATCAGAAGGGTTTTTTGTTTTTTGCTTAAAGAAGCTGATTTTAGTAGCTCTAAAGTAATCTGTCAACATGTTTTAGCAATCACTAAATGATAGGGAATAAAAACAATGGGAGGGGATTATAGGAGAAGAAAAGGGGAGAAATACAACATAAAACTTTAGGAAATCTGATACTATCATATATCTGCTACCCAAGTGGGCACATAACTCTGGGAGCTTGGTAATTACCTAATCTTTGATTTCCCATGTGCATCTTCAATCTCTCCCCCCACTGATGACTTCTCTGTCTTATCTACAAATAGCCTTACTTTTACCACTAAGAAAAAGTTTCTCTTGGACCTTCTTCCTAGGCAAGAGGTGATAAGATTCTCAGTGGCTGAGTTCTGCATTCTGAGCTTATACTGGCTTCCCCATCCCAGCTTTTCAGCTTCATCTTGTGTGTTGTCTTCCTCCCTTAGACTGTAAGCTCCTTTATGCAACCTGGAACTAAGTAAAAATTTAATAACTTTACTTATTGACCAGTGAGGTGGGATGATTACAAGAGATATTGAAGTCTAAAAGGCAAGGTCTGACAACTGATTGGCCAAGTGGGATTAGGGAGAATAAGTAGAATGAGGATAACGACCAGGTTGCAATTCTGGGAGATCTGAAGAATAGGTATCCTTTCCACTGGCTGTCCCTCGTTCTTGGGATGCTCTCCCTTTTCAACTCTACTTTGTGACTATCCTAGCTTCTTTTCAAGACTCAGCTTAAATTCTACCTTCTGCAGGAGGGAGGCCTTTCTAGGGTCCCCAATCCTGTCCTTCAATTCCCATTGCTAGAGTCTTCCCATTAAGATAATCATTGATATCATAAGATAATTCGTGTCCCAAAAACCTTGTGTATACAATTTTTTGCATGCTGCCTCTTCCATTTGGATGTGAGCTCCTGAAGGGTAGGGACTATGTTCTTGCCTTTCTTTGTATTCCCACTGATTAACATGGTACCTGGCACAGAATAAGTGCTTAATAAATGCTTCCTGACTGAATGATCCTTGTGGTTGAAAATGGGAACTTCAGAAGAATTATGGCTTTGTAGAGAAAGAAAAGAAGTTCATGAAAATGACACAAGTATATATTTGCCTAGATTAGTATTAAGAAGCACATAAATTAGGGTATGATTTCTTCAATTTACTATAAGAATAATAAAAATGCTTTCACGTATTTTAAATATAATTTGACTTTCATACTTTTTCAATTATAGTTTATTATATAAAGTGAAGCATACATTTTATGGGTAGAGTTCAAAATTCATTTAATAATTAGGCCACCATGAGGCTTCTGAAAAATTAATCCCTTTGATTTATTACAAATATTTGCCTTCTTTTTTGGTTCTCCAATGTTCTTATAAATCCATGCCCAGGGGGTTTTGTTCTTATAAGAAAGAGCAGCTAATGTAGCAATAGGGAATACTGAATTCCATTTTATAGGTCAGATTTTAATCTGCAGTTGACACCTAATGTGGTTCTGACACAACCTGAACCTGGCATATAATACAATATTCAATCTACACAAGCATAGAAGAATAATTCTTCCAACATTAAATAAATAAAGGCAAGAACCCCTTACAAGAACATATTTAAAGATTATACCTTAAAATAGAACCAAAGGACTGGCCTCAGACAGAATACACTAAAGCAATAGATGAATATGAATATATGAATTCAAAAATTAAAATGTACTGAATGCATAAATGAAAAAAATCTGTATCACAAATAGTTCCATCAGAGGTTAAAGATAAATTTTTCTCAGTACATTTAAAATATGAATCTGTTTATAAAAATTTGACATCTATATAGCCTTTTTCAAAAAATGTAACAATCTTATAAGGAAAGATCCACTAGTATTTCTAGCTTTTTCCCTTTGAATTGATAAATTAATATGTATTTTTATTAATCTGGGGGGCTTCAAATCCAGTTATAAGTATTAACGCAATTAGCTCAGTGCTATTTCTACAAAACAGATCAAAGCGATTAAATCCCTTGGCACTAATAAATAAACAGGCCCCAAGCCAGATACATTTCTTAGAAGTCTGAGGCAGACATGTAGTTAGAAAGGAAAACTATTCTACAGTGCAAATCCATTTATTTTCATAGCAGGTCACATGTGGGTACCAAGATGGGTTATTAAAGTGTGGTTTAAAAAAAAAAAAGGCAGACTACTTTTGACAAGTCTCAAAAAGACATGGGGAAAAAAATCCTTACCCTTATCTAGTGATGAGGAAAAGTTACCCATGGTAAAGGGGTGGAGGTAGAGAACTTGATGAGATGTGAATAGAAAGGAAAAGAAAGGAATCACTAAGCAAAAAGAATTTTTAAAAAGCTGTAAGAGGTGATGGGGAAAGAATCACAGCTTTTCTCGAATTTATTAAATCAACCAAGATGCCATATTTTGAAAGGTTACTTCTTGCTTTCTGATAAAAGAATAATTATAGAATTCAGTGAGGTTGAATTGGAATAATAAATCCTTGTAAGTAGTAATTATTAAAATTTAGGCAACATAAAAGCAAATGTTATGTTATTCAACTCACTCCCATTCAATCTGACCAAAAGCATTTCCTTTACTATGGAAAGATGAGTAATTTAATATGCATTTCCATTCATTCCCTGTCCCCACCTGAGACCTTCTTTGCTTTCTATCTTGTCAAGCAATATACAACTTCACACCAAGAGATAATAAATGTTTCAAGTCTGCTAAAATCAGAAAATGTCAACTTAGTTTTAAGACTAAGTGATTTTCCTTCTAACTAGAAGCTAGAATTCTTTTTTGGCTGCCTACATTTGATCTGAAATAGCAATTTTCTACAATTTCATATGATAATTCTCTTACAATAGCTTTACTAAAAGAAGTAGTTTTATTTATAGCTGACAATGATGGCATTAGTGGCTTTTTTATAAAGGAATGCATCGTTATTCTAAGAGTCAGTTGGTCAAAGAGAGCCAGCACAAGTAGTTTAGAGGGGCTGTCTACAAAGCAGAAATATCTGAATTCAAGACCTGCCTCTCTTACCTACTATGTCACCTTGGGCAAGTCAATTAAACTAATGTGCATCCTAGGCAATTGTCTTAAAAAAAAAAAAAAAAAAAAAAAAAGAAGGTGCTGACTTGCACTGGTAGAAAAAGCATTTCCTGACTTGGTAGTTCTCAGTTAAACCATAGGGACAGTCCTTATCCTTGTTAATAGTCTATTCACTATATCTGAATTGTTTCAAACATCTGAACTACTTTTCAGAATATTTCATTTTCATTAATAATTCCCCCCTCCCAAGGAGGCCACTAATGAGAAAAAAAAGTCTCCATACACTACAAAAAATTCATAGCAGAATTTTTTTTTTTTGGTGATAGCAAAGAATTGGAAACAATGTAGATGCCAAATGATTAGGAAATAGATAAACAAAAAGTGGTACATGAATGTGATGGAATATTACTATGGTGTAAGAAATAATGAATATGATTGAATACAGAACATGAAAAAAATCTACATAAACTGATGCAAAGGGAAGTAGGAAGAAGCAAGAAAATAATATACACAATAACTACAATAATATTAATGGTAATAAACAAAACACAAAAATATTTTAAAATTCATGCAGCAAAACATGAAAAGATATAAGGAGATACCTCAAACCTACCCCTCTGTAGAGGTAAGAGGTCCAAAAGTGTGCACATTGCCCATATTACTGAATATTTCCTGTGTATTGAACAACTGTGCAGATATGTTCTTTTTCTTTTTTGTCTTTTGAAAATATTATCTGTTGTATAAATATGTTTAGAAGAATTACACAGTTTAATCTATATTGGATTACTTGCTGTCTAGGAAGGAAGTGGGAAGAAAATAGGGAGAAAAATGTAGAATACAAGATTTTGTAAGGATGAATGTTGAAAATTATCTTTGCATCTATTTTCAAAATAAAAAACTATTATTTTCAAAAAGAAAATATTATTTGTTATATGGACGACTCCTTGGGAAGGGGAGGAGAGACATACAAGGGAAATTGTGATGCCATAAAAAAACAAAAAAAATCCATTAAAAGATGTAATGGGCTGAGGCTTGAGTTGATGCACTGAGGTCCCAAGCACATGAGGCTAAATAGTAATTGGACCATACTCTATTAATATATATGCTTGGAGAAAGAATGGCCCCCGCCCACTCTTTGTGCAAGTCCTGATGTGTTGTATAGGAAATGACGATTTTGGTGGGTGGAGGCAGGGGAGTGGAAAAGGAAAGGGAGGGAGAGACTTTTGGGATTGCCATTGCCACAGTTGGCTCAGCTCGCATCTCTCTCTGTTAGCTGGCTTCCTGTCGCAACTACCTATATTTGCTATCACAATCTTTATTCACCTCTTCACTTCAATAAATATTGAAGATTTTTCCCTTAACCTGAATTCCTGACTCCGGCTGATTTTAAATACGCGGTCATTACAAAAACTAATTTTGAAAAACAAAATTATAGTGATCTCTACTCTAAAATAATGATTTCCCCTGGGATCCAAAGCAACAAACAAATGCCATAAGTATAAAACAAACAAACAAAAACTACTGAAAATTTCACCTTTGGAGTTATCCTCATTCTTGATTTCTTTGCTCTATTTGACACTGTTAACTCGACACCTTTTTCTTGATGTTCCCATCTTCTTTGGTCTACAAAACATGGTTTTCCTACCTCTGACCTATTCTATAACCTTTTCTCCTTTTTGCTCTTTAATATGGAAGAAAAGAAGGAATCAAGCATTTATTAAGCACCAATTATGTGCCATGGCCTGTACTAAAAACCATACAAATATTATCTCATTTACTATTTACTCTTTATTATTATCTCATACCCTGGGAGGTAGGTGCTATTGTGATCTCCATTCTGTAGTTGAGGAAACCAAGGCAGAAAGAGGTTAAGAGATTTGTCCAGTTATATAACTAGTAAGTGGCTATTATTAGATTTGCAGGGCTTCTTAATTCCAAGCCAGGCACTCTATATACTACACTATCTAAATTGCCTTATCTGTTACATAAAATTAGCCATTATAATAATTAGTGATTTTAAGCCTAAGGGGTAATGCAATGGCCCTCTACAATCCACTTGGTTCCCTTCTCTTTAGTTTTAAGATTTTTTATTTTAGATGGAAAGTTCTGAATTTAGTCACAATAGTTCTGACTCTCAATGTAGGAAATTTCTAACCCCTAAGCAAAAATTAGATTTATTACCCAATCTAGCATTCATGATTTATGACTAATTAATCCTTGGTCTCTTTGCAACTGAGACAAAATTTACTTTACTGGAAATGTTTGGGTAAGGAAACAGTGAATTATATTAGAATGTCTGTGGTTAGACAAATAGTTGAGGGAAGGTGAGGGAAAAGGTTGAGCTTTTCTTGGAACTTTTCTCAGCTTAGGTCCTTTGCTCTGAGATGCCGATAGAACCAATGACTCCCCTAGATTTCTTTCTTCTCTGTCACAGCTCAGTCCTCCTTTTGTTCTTCAAAGCTATACCAGAAATGTCATGCTTGCCTCAACCTCTGAAATCCAGATCTTTTATTTCTGAAACTGCTTTTTCTTTTATTCAAATTGCTTATTATATAATCCAGTCATGGATCTCACACAATGGCTTTGATTATTTCAAGGTGTACAGGCCCTGTTCACAGTGGGTTCTGATGGTTGCTTCAATCAAAAAGTGTTCTTTTATAACCAAGAAATTTACTGAAATTGATGGGAAATCAGTGGAACTGCCCTCCCCTTATATGAGTATTCTCTATGGGCAAGACATCAGTTTTTTTCTATTGATTCACTGTCTCTCAAGGATTTCATCCACTTTAAAGATTTCTACTATCAGGGCTATGAAATGACTCCCCCAAATTTACATCTCCTATCCTGACTTTTTTCTGAATTCTCATTCCATAACTTCAATTGTCAAATGGACATTTTCCCTCATTACCATCTCAAATTCTGGTTTAAACCATTTTTATCCTCTCTCCAAAACACAGAAACAAACTGGTCATCTTCATTCCTTTTATATTTTTGTCTAATCCAATCCAGTAATTAAGTAACCATTATGTGGAAAACCACTAGAGATACAAAGATAAAGTAAGCAAATAAAAAGATTTAAGCCCTTAAGAGTTTAAATTCCACTGGGGCAAGTGGGAATAAAACATGTATGCCTTTCTATCTGATGCTTTATCATTTGATTTCTCTTTCCCTAAAAAATAAAAATAAAAAAAAAAATCAAAGGATATCTGATCAAGTAGTATATGTATGTTTGTATCAGTTTGGGAGCCTGAATAATGTCATCTTATTAAGAACTGAGGTAGTGTGATGTAGTTGGTACAGAACTGACCTTGGAGTCAAGGAGAACTAGGTTTAAGAAAAATACTGGCTATGTGACCAATTGTGCATCACTCTCAGATCTCTGACAATTCTCTTAAAATTGCAAATTACAAATCAGTTGCCAGTTTGAACTGGTACAGGGAATTCCACACACTCACTAGAAGTTTTCTACATAACTGAAATCACAAATCTAATCCAAAAACATCCATGAGACTAAATAGTTCTAAATGCAAAAATGTAATGCTCTTTCCACACCAAAGAACCTGTGAGATCAGTCATGTAATTATTACTAATCCTACTTTAATTTTTTTATTTTATAATATTTTATTGTTTCCAATTTCAAGTAAAGACTTGAATTTCTAACATTCGTTTTTTATAAGATTTTAAGTTCCAAATTTTTCTCCCTCTTTCCCTTTCCTTTCCTCAAGATGGTAAGCAATCTGATATAGGTAATATATGTGCAATCACATAAAACATATTTCCACATTAGTTATATTGTGAAAGAAGAAACAAAACAAAAGGAAAAACCATGAAAAAAATTTAATTGGAAATAGTATGCTTCAATCTGCATTCAGAATATGTCAGTTCTTTCTCTGGATGTGTATAACATTTTCCATCATGAGACTTTTACTAGTCCTATTTTCTAGATGAGAAAATGGAGGTTCCAAAAGTTTATGTATCAGAGGCAAGAAATAAGCTCAAGGCTTTTTACTCTAAGCCCTCTACATGATGTTGTTTCTTTATTTCAACATGACAAACATAATAAAACAACAACATTTTCATCAAAAGTCTCTCAGGGTCTTCATTTATGCTTCCTTTTCAACACAGCCATTTACTGAAATTCTAATAACCAATTAAGATCCACAGCAAGCATTCTTCCACATACAAAGGTGAAAGATTTAGAAATGTTTTCCCTGTCAATTCAATTCTATACCTTGACATTCAGCATCCCTCAACATTAGCTCCTAAGCCTATTACTTTATGCATGAAAAGATATGATTCTAGAAGGAAGCACACATGAATAAGAAATAGTAAGGAAGTAACATTTAGAGCACAAAATGCTCTTTTACAAAGTCCACTTGGCTACAAGGCATGTGGACCCTAGAAAGTTTCCATGTAAAATTGGTCCCTAAAACCAGGTTTCCTAAGTAAGCTATAACACAAATCAGATCCTTCTGCTTTTAAAATGGCAACTGGCAGTATTATTTTCTTCTCCTCTTCCCAAAATATTTACTAAGTTTTGAACCTCTTCAATTATAAAGATAACCTAAGAACTACTTTCGTGTTAATCATATGATTTCTTGATTCCAGGATTATAAAAGACCCTGAGTAACTCATTAATTCAAGAAGACTGGTATCCATCCACTTATGATAGGACCAAACTTCTCTACTCTGTATCATTTTCTAACACAAAATTTAAAGGTTCATGACAGTCTTTAACTTAAAAAAAAAAAAAAAAAAAGTTGTTGCCAACTTTCATTAGATATAAAACCAAATAAATTCAGAAATCTAAAACCAAATTAAGTTTTAAAAAATGTAATAATGTTGTTTAAATGTGGAAACCACTCTCATTTCCCTTCTTCACAAAATTGGACAAAACCAAGAAAGTATCATTAATCTTGCCATATTATCTCCTATGCAGTTACTGCCTGGAATAGCAGATTACAGCAAGCCAAGTGCTCCAAAGTTATTTATAACTTTGCAAAACTATAAAATTGCCCTTACTTACCAATGTCATTGCTCCTGTCTGAGAGGTCCTTCTCTGAGGTGCTGGAGACCGCAATGACCACCAAATCAATCTTTGTATTGTCGCTCCTATAAATAATAATAATAAAAAAGTCCAGATAGTTAATATCTGATGTGTGTCTCTCTCCTTCTGTCCCCTTTCTTGTGCGGAACCCATTAATGAGAGTGTTTTATGTGGAGGAGATGGAACTTTATACTTCCATAAAATCATTGAGCCCACGCAATCACTTGTCACAGAAAGCTGCTGCCAACCAGTCTCATTGCCACAAGGATTAGTTTTATCTTGATGCAGCCTGGTCAATGTACTGTACTCTTTCTCTCTGTGACACATGGCTCTGAAAGATGCCTATTTTGAGGACAAGTGTTTACCACAATACGCAGCACTGTTTCAAGAATGAAATCCTAAGCTAAAATAAATGGCATTCAACCATGAAAATTGGGTGAAATGTAAGGGGACCCAGCCCCACAATTTAATTATCTTTACAAAATCAGAGAAGTTGAACAGCAGCAGCAGAAAGGACTCCATCCAAAAACAAACCTGGCTAGCCCTACTCATCAAAAGTTAGCTTCCTTGAACTTTGATTTTAAAAAAATATGCTGATATAACTGTATAAATATATATGTATATATATTTTAACATGTTTAACATACATTAAATTACTTGCCATCTGGGGGAGGGGGTTGGGGAAAGGAGAGGAAAATTTGGAACACAAGGTTTTGCAAGGATCAATGTTGAAAAATTATCCATGCATATGTTTTGTAAATAAAAAGCTGTAAAAAATAAATAAATAAATAATTAAATGTGCTATTATCTCTGTGGAAGATTAGGTAGCCTATGAGTGAAACATCTTTCAATATGCTGACAGTTATATCATGTCATGTTGAAATCTGGCAGGGTATTAATCTGGCACCTAGTAGGAAAGGTTAGAATACTCTTGGAGGAAAGTAGATGAGAACCTACATGCTCATTATCTGAAGGAGAAGTCATCTTCCCTCAGGAATCACCTCACAAGTAACAAACACTTCATTATATAAAAGGGCACATACAGATAACTTCACTGTACATTCACATGAGGAAAGTTTTATTATTTTTCATAAATTGCAAATGTGGCACCTAAATCTTTCAGCTCACTTATTTGGAAGAGGCAAAGGCTGGTTATGTAAATTAAAGGGTAAAAAAATCTTCATTTATAAAAATTGAGAATCATATGACTAATTAACCCAGTTTCCTTACAAATCACAAATCCTTTATACCAGGATTGCAGGGCTGGTTCAACATCAGGAAAACTATCAGTATAACTGATTAGTAATCAATAACAAAACTATCCGAAATCATATCTTTATCTCAATAGATTCAGAAAAAGCATCCGACAAAATACAACACCTATTCCTAATAATAAAAAAAAAGCCAGAGAGTATAGGAATAATTTTCCTTAAAATGATAAGTAGCACCTGTCTAAAACCATCAGCAAGCATTATATCCAATAGGAATAAGATAGAAGCATTCCCACTAAGATCAAGAATGAAACAAGGCTGCCCACTATTACCATTACTATTCATACTGGAAATGTTAGATTTAGTGATAAGAGAAGAAAAAGAAACTGAAGGAATTGTAGGTAAATGAGGAAACAAAACTATTACTCTTTGAAGTAATATTTACTGTATCCTGCAGAATCAACTAAAAATTATTAGAAATAATTAACAACTTTAGTAAACTGATATAAACCACATATAAAATATAATTTCTATCTTTCCAAATACATATAAAGATAGTTTTCACTATTTTTTTTAAAAGCTTTGTGTTCCAATTTTTCTTCCTCCCTCTCTTATCTTCCTCCTCCCCAAGATAGCAAATGATCTGATATAGAGTAAATATTTGATTCTTTTGAAAAACTTTGTGTTCCAATTTTTTTTCCCTCCCTCCCTTACTGTTCTCCTCCCCAAGACAGCAAACAATCTGATCCAGATTAAATATGGGCAATCCTTTTAAACATATTTCCATATTTGTCATGTTGTACAAGAAAAAGTCAGACCAAAAAGGAGAAAACTATAAGAAAGAAAAATCAAACAAATATATATAAAGGATATGAAATAAACCCACATAAACCATTAGCATTTCTATATGTCGCCAACAAAGCCCAGCAGCAAGAGAGAAATTCCACTTAACATAACTGTAAACAATATAAAATATTTGGGAATCTATCTGCCAAGACAAAGCCAGGAATTATATGAACACAATTACAAAATACTTTTCACACAAATAAAGTCAGATCTAAACAACTGGAAGAATATCAAATGCTCATGGGTAGGACAAGCTGATATAATAAAAATGACAATTCTATCTAAAATAATCTACTTATTCAGTGCCATCCCAATTAAATTGCCAAAAAAGTTACTTTACAAAGCTAAAAACTATTAAAATTCATCTAGAAGAATAAAATATCAAGAATATCAAGGGAATTAACAAAAAAATGCAAAGGAAGGTGGCCTAGTTGTACCAGACCTAAAAGTATATTATAAAGTTGCTGTTATCAAAACTTTTTGGTATTGGCTAAGAAATAGAGTGGTGGATTAGTGGAACAGATTAGGTATACAGGACACAATAGTCAGAGTATAGTAATCCACTGTTTGATAAACCTAAAGACTATAGCTTCTGGAATAAGAACTCATTACTTGACAAAAATTGCTAGGAAAATTAAAAATAGTATGGGAGAAACTAGGCATTGACCAATATCTAGACATTGACCTTATACTAAGATAAAGTTGAAAGGGGTTCACAATTTAGACATAAAGGGTGGGACTATAAGCAAATAAATTACTAGAGCAAGGGATAGTTTACCTGTCAAATCTGTGGAGAAATGAGGAATTTATGACAAAGAAGAACTAGAGAATATTATGAAATGCAAAATGGATAATTTTGATTACATTAAAGTAAAAAATTTTTGCACAAAGAAAACTAATGTCTCCAAGATTGAAGAAAAGCAGAAAGCTGAAAAAAAATTTACAGCCAGTGTTTCTGATAAAGGCCTCATTTCTAAATATAGAGAATTCTCTCAAATGTTTAAGAATGCAAGTCATTCCCCAACTGATAAATGGCCAAAGGATATAAACAGGTAATTTTCAGGTAGAGAAATTAAAGTCATTTCTAATCATATAAAAAAAATGCTCTAAATCACTAATGATTAAAGAAATGCAAATTAAAACAACTCTAAGGTACTACCACACACCTCTCAGATTAGCTAAGATGACAGGAAAAGATAATGATGAATGTTGGAAGGGATGTGGCAAAACTGGGACACTAACACATTATTGGTGCAATTGTGAATGGATCCAACCATTCTGGAGAGCAATTTGGAACTATGCCCAAAGGACTATCATATTGTGCATACCCTTTGATCCAGCAGTGTCTCTACTGGGCCTGTATTCCAAAAAGATCATAAAGGAGGGAAAAGGACCCACATGTGCAAAAATGCTTGTAACGACCCTTTTTTGTAGTGGCAAGAAACTGGAAATTGAGTGGATGCCCCCCATTGGAGGAATGGCTGAATAAGTTAATAGTATATGAAGGTAATAGAATATTATTGTTCTATAAGAAATGATGAGCAAGCTGATTTCAGAAAAGCCTGGAAAGATCTCAACTGATGGTAAATGAAGTGAACAGAACCAAAAGAACACTATACACAATAATAAGATTATGTGACGATCAACTGTAATGGACTTGGCTCTTTTCAACAATGAGGTGATTTGAGCCAATTCCAATAGAATTGTGATGAAAAGAGCCATCTGCATTCAGAGAGAAAACTATGGAGATTAAATGTGGTTGGCAGCATATTATTTCATCTGTTTTTGTTTGGTTGGTTGGTTGATTTTTCTTTCTTATATTTTTTGCTTTTTTAGTCTGGTTTTTTCTTGAACAACTGACAAATATGGAAATATGTTTAAAAGAACTACATATATTTAATCTATATCAGATTGCTGTCTTGGGGAGGAGAAAGGTAAGGGAGATAGGGAGAAAAAAACCGAAACACAAAATATTTCAAAAATGAATAACAAAAACTCTCTTTACATGTATTTGGAAAAATAAAAAACCATTGAGAAAAAAAAATCATACATCCCTTGTACCTCTAAAAAGCCCATCTTCCAAGTTTTCCACAAACCTTTCCTATGAAGTGTTTGAGAGGATCCTCACAGATACATCATGGATCTCAAAAAGGCCAATCACAATCTACCATATGATCTTAGAGCTGGTAGCTGCTGTCATGTCTCTCCTTAGTGGAAAGAGCAAAATGCATCAAAAACAACAACAAAAAAAAAAACCCAAACCCATTATATAGATATCTCTCTCTCTCTCTCTCTCTCTCTCTCTCTCTCTCTCTCTCTCTCTCTCTTTCTCTCTCTCTTTATATATATATATATATAAAAATATAAAGGAATTTTGTAAATGTCCCTTACAAATTCAAAGATATTTTCTTGACTCAGAAACATAAAAATATATATAAACAAACTTAGTTTATAAATGTGAAATTTTGGCTCCAAATACGTAGATGAATTGAGGAACCTCTCTCCTCTCCATTCTTTTTTTTCTTCCAAAATGTTTGGAAAGGAACAAAGTCCTTGGGGGTGGAAGTAAGGAAAGATTTCCCACTGTAATGTTCTGTTCTCTAACAAATTTTCATATTTCTATTCCTCATTCACAGTAGTTCAGGAATTGTACTTTTCAACCAACTGGGGCTATGAACCTTGGAGGTTTGGTAAGGGAAGTAATATGAATGTGGAAGGGAGCATCTAGGACTAATATAGATGCCAGTTAAATTGCATCATGAGCCTTTAGAATTGGCAAACAGTCCCAGGAGAGCTGCCCCAAGAAAACCTCATTTTGGACCTAGGCTAGGGTTGAAGAGGGGTGTTGAAACTGTTGGTCCTCACTATGATCATCATTCTTTTTCCCAACATTTGGTTCCACTAAAAGTCAGACAGTCAATAAAATTAATTAAATGTCAACCACTAGGGATAGTGCTAAGAATAAAAAGAAAGGGAAAACAGAGTTCTGCTCTCAGAGAACTCAGTCTAATGGGAGAGACAAAATGCAAATAACTGTGTAACACAAAGAAGTTATATAGTAGATAACCAGAAGCAATCAACATAGGGAAGGAGTTGGAATTAAGGGGAATTGGGATAGCTTCTGATAGAAGGTCTGATAGGAGGCTGGAACATGAGGAAAGAGGAACCAAATTCTGAAGAAACAAAGATAATGACAGTGTGTTCAGAGCATGCCCAAATTGCGCTATGTCAGATTCTCAGTTCTTTTTTGTTTTAATATTAATTAATTAATTAATATGACAAAAAACTTGGGGGGGGGGGCAGCTAGGTAGCTCAGTGGATAGAATGCCGGGTTTGGGGTCTGAAGACCCTAGTGGTTTGCCAAATCTGGCCTCATACTTTTACTGGTTCTGTGACTCTGGATAAATCACTTAATCCTGCTAATCTCAGTTTTCTCATCTATAAAAATGAGCTGAAGAAGGAAATGACAAACTATTCCAGTATTTTTGCCAAGAAAATTTCAAATGGGGATATGAAGAATTAAATACAATTAAAAAATGATTAAATAACAAAATTATAATACTTGATATTTAAGGAGCATTCTAAAGTTTTCAAAGCACTTTTCATACACCATGCCATTTGAGCCTCACAACAATCCTAGGATGGAGGTATTAAAGGCATTATGACTGCAGTGTTACAGATGAAGGAAATGAATCTCAGGGAAGTGTCCTGACCACACAACTAGAGTAAGAAGCAAGATCTGAACCAGTCTTTTTGATTGTTCCAACTCTGTATTCTGGCAGGGATGCTGTCAATCCCACTTTCTACAGGAAGTCTTTCTCAATCTTCCTTAATGCTAATGCCTTCCTCTAAGATCACCTCTAACTTATCCTGTCTATAGTTTGGCTGTTATGTTATTCAGGTGGACTACTGCTTTGTGCCTTTCTTCATATTCCCAGAATTTAGCACAATTCTTAACACATAGAAGGCACATAAATGCTTGTTGACTTGATTGATTTTAGGGAGAACTCATAGGTAATAAGCTCACTTCTGATTCAACTTAAGGCATTAAGTTTAATTTACCAACACTAAACTGTTTAGTCTTCAATTACCTAAGTAATATTTACTCTAATGGTAAATTAGAATGGTAGGTAAAGAGAGAGGAGAGGGGAGGGAAGAGAGAGAGAGAGAAGGAAAGAGCAGAGGAGAGAAGAAAGGGGAAGGGAAAGAAAAAGGAAATGGAGGAGGAAAAGAAGGAAGGGAAGGAGGTAGGGAAAGAGAGAAGAAAGGAAGGAGGGGAAGAAACGAAAGAGGGAATAAAGGAATGAAAGGAGGGAGGGAGGGAAAGAGAAAATGAAGAAGGGAAGGAAAGAGGGAAAAGAAGAAAGGAGGGGGAAAGGAAGGAAGGAAGGAAGAAGGGAAAGAGGGAAGGAAGGAAGGAAGAAAGGAGGGAAAGAAATAAGGAGGGAAGAAAGGAAGAAGGGAAGAAAAGAGAGAAGGAAGGAAGGAAGAAAATGAAGAAATTAGGGAGGAAAGGAAAGAAGGGAGGGGAGGAATGAGAGGAAGGAAAGAAGAAGGGAAGGAGGAAAAGAAGGAAGGGAAAAAGGGAGGGGAGAGAGAGAAAAGGAAGGAAAGAAAGGGAGCAAAGAAGGAAGGAAGAAAGAAAGGCGGAAGGAAGGAAGGGAGGGAGGGAAAGAGAGAAGGAAGGAGAGAAAAAAGAAAGGAAGGAAGGCAGGGAAGGAGGGAAAGAGGGAAGGAAGGAAGGAAAGAAAGGAAGAAAGAAAGGAAAGAAGAAAAAAGAAAGGAGGGAGGAAAGGAAGTTCAGTGAAGCCCTTAAAAATAAACAGAATGAAGTTCAGAGGGAAACATAAACAAGCAGGAAAACTTTTGGACCTGTAGTGAACATTTTTGTTATTCAATTGTTTTCATTCATCTCTCACTTTTTATAATTCCATTTGGTGTCTTTTTGGCAAAGATAGACAAAAATAGATAAATGGCAAAGAGAAGTTTGCCATTTCCTTCTCCAGCTCATTTTACAGATGAGGAAACTGAGGCAAATAAGGTCAAATGACTTTCCCAGGGTCATGTAGTAAGTTTCTGAGGCCAAATTTGAAGGCAGCAAGAGGGGTTTTTCTGACTCCAGGTTGTACTACCTCAACTATGTCACCTAGCTGCCCATGATAAACTGAGTATACAATTACTAGTTTCAAAAAATAACTTCAAACTGAAATATAATTTGCTTTGTGTTGTCACATACTTTTTTTTCTGTGTAAAAATGTTCAAGTTATTAGTATTTGTCAAGTTAAAAATTTATTTAATAAAAAATTGCATTTTCTTTTAAACAACTAATTTCCAACCCGAATTGCTAGAAATAATTCACTGAATATGTTGTATTATTCACTGATTCTATTAGGGCCTTATCACACACTAATTTATAGAAAGAGTTTAATCCTCCAAAAGAAAAGGATTTAGAAGAAGCATTAATGAGAGAAAAAAATATTAATTTTTCATAAATTATCCTTTTTCTCCAGTGTTAGGAAAAGGATAAAGCAGCTGTTTTTCACTTTTATCAGTTTAGTACTGCCTGAGTCTAAATAACTGGGCTCTGTACATTCACAAAAGATGTAATAGAATTTGTTTAAATTACATTTGTACCTAGGAAGTCCTATCTTTGAATACATTAAAAACCAAAAGCTTATCCATAACCAAAATTTATATTTTGCCTAGACAGAACTATTCTAAGATACATGAATAATGAGCAAATCCCCCTCAATCTGAGCATTCAGTAGCCCCACATTGGGAGTCAGATGGTGAATAAGGAAGGCAGAACAAACTAATATATACATATTTAAAAGAAAGAAAAACTTGGATCTTCCATAGCGTAAAATCCACAATATACACCCTGTCATCCCAGGGAGACAGATTGGCAGATCTCTTTCTGAACCTCATCTGAACCTCTGAATCACTCCCAGAATAAATAACTTGTCCAAATACAATCCCTGGCAGGGACCTACATGTGCAAAAATGTTTACAACAGCTCTTTTTGTAGTGGCAAGGAATTGGAAATTAAGTGGATGCCCATCAATTGGGAGATGGCTGAATAAGCCATGATAAATGAATGTAATGGAATATTATTGTTCTATAAGAAATGATGAGCAGGTTAATTTCAGAAAAGTCTACAAAGATTTACATGAACCAATGTTGAGTAAAGTGAGCAGAACTAAAAGAATGTTTTACACAATTATCAGCAGGATTAGTGATGATCAACTATGAAAGACTTAGCTCTTCTCAGCAATGCGGTGATCCAAGACAATTCTATGGAACTTGGGGAAAAAATTGCCATCCACATACAGAGAAAGAGCTATGGAGACTGAATGCAGATCAAAGTACAGTATTTTCATCTTTTTCATTTTCTTTTGTTTGTTTGCTTATTCTTTCTCATCATTTTTTTCCGTTTTTTGTCTGAATTTTCTTTCACACCCTGACAAATATGGAAGTATGTTTAAAACAATTTAACATGTATGACCTGTATCACATTGCTTGCTATTTTGGGGAGAGGGAGATAAGGAAGGGAGGGAGAAAAAGTTTAGAGCTCAAAATATTACACAAATGAATATTGGAAACTATTTTTACATGTAATTGTAAAAATAAAATACTATTAAAAGGTAAAAGAGCACAAAAGAGAAAAAAAGGCAATCTCTGAAATTTGGCTTCTCCAAGTCCCAGTAGTCTGGGTTTAAACACTTTACAAGTAAAACAAATGTAAACTTAGTGAAAATTATGCTTGACTGGAGTTTGAGACACCCAGCTCTACTTCTTAAAAGCCTTGTGACAACTCCTCTGAATCTCAAATTACCTAATCTGCCAAAGTAGGGGTTGGACAAGTAATAAAAGCAACTCACATTCATATAATATTAATTTATAAATTATAAAATATAAATTAAGACTTCTAAAGCAGTGTTTCCACAAGGGTCCTGGGGGATAATTAATGCAAATAGTTTGATAGGTGAAGGAATTGAGATTGTGAAAAGTTGAATGATTTGCTCAATGTCACATATCTGAGCCAGAATGTAAAGCTCAATCTGATTCTATGTCCTAATCCTATTGATTATACATACTATCCTTGCCAACTTTAGTTCTAGGATTCTAAAAGATCTACAAACCATGAGCAATGCAATTTTCTAGCATTAAAATATGTACTTATGGGGCAGCTAGGTGGTACAGTGGAGAGAGCACAGGCTCTGAAGTCAGGAGGACCTGAGTTCAAACCCAGCCTCAGATACTTAATACTTCTAGCTATGTGACCCTGGGCAAGTCACTTAACCCCAATTGCCTCGGGGAGGGGGGGGGAGGAAAGAAAAGAAAAAGAAAAAAATATGCACTTATATTAAAAATATTTTAAAAGTATCCCTTGTTGTATGTTAGGGAATCACTTTCATAATTTCCCTTCGCCCAAGCTCTGGATGGGACTGATATATTTGCGGTATGATCTGCACTAGGACTAAACTCCCAGAAATGATCTGAGCATAGGTTTAGCATTTTATCTTAACCCTAGTCTTAATTCTCTAACATTCCTATGCACAGGAGTCAGAGTTGGATTCAAAGATTAACCCAGAATTTATATTACACATTTATATTTACATTACACAGCAGTTTGTCCTTTCTATGCTTTCAGAAGTACAGGGAAAGAACCCTGCTTGATGACTTAGACTCATGGGAATTTGCTTGTCCTGATTTCTGGAAGCAATATGACTTTAAAGCTAAGCTAGGAGTCTTAAGAATTGGAAACAAATTTCATTACCCATTCCAATTCCTTCTCACAACGAACCAAGCTGTTGGCATGTCAGAAAATGTGTTTTTTGCTTCACATTTTTCTAACTCTGCTGACTTATGATCCATTAAGGGAAGAGCCAGTCACAAACTCTAGGCTGAAAAAATCTCCTATAGGGGAGCCAAAAGGAACCCTATTTAAAAAAAAAAAAAAACAACACAAAAAACAAAAAACAACACTGTAGGTGTTTTTAAAAAAAGGTTCTGATCTTTCTAAGTAGAGGGACTGCAGCTGGTGTTTTGACAATGATCAGACTGTAGGTGTGGAAGTGACTTTTTAAAGTGTCTATTTGTAAATTCCCCTTAATGTATTTATAGGATCTTACAACAATGCTAATGTATTCTTTTAAATAGAACTTCTGGATTTTTTTCCTGAAGCATATGTTTGAAGCTAGTGACATTATCAATTAAGATGCAGTTCTTACAATTTTCAGAGGATGAAATTGAAACTATTACCACTCACATGAAAGAGTGTTCCAAATCATTATTGATCAGAGAAATGCAAATTAAGACAACTCTGAGATAGCACTACACACCTGTCAGATTGGCTAAGATGACAGGAAAAAATAATGATGAATGTTGGAGGGGATGCGGGAAAACTGGGACACTAATGCATTGTTGGTGGAGTTGTGAACGAATCCAACCATTCTGGAGAGCAATCTGGAATTATGCCCAAAAAATTATCAAATTGTGCATACCCTTTGATCCAGCAGTGTTTCTATTGGGCTTATATCCCAAAGAAATACTAAAGAAGGGAAAGGGACCTGTATGTGCCAAAATGTTTGTAGCAGCCCTGTTTGTAGTGGCTAGAAACTGGAAAATGAATGGATGCCCATCAATTGGAGAATGGCTGGGTAAATTGTGGTATATGAATGTTATGGAATATTATTGTTCTGTAAAAAATGACCAGCAGGATGAATACAGAGAGGACTGGCGAGACTTACATGAACTGATGCTAAGTGAAATGAGCAGAACCAGGAGATTATTATATACTTCAACAACGATATTGTATGAGGACATATTTTGATGGAAGTGGATTTCTTTGACAAAGAGACCTGAGTTTCAATTGATAAATGACGGACAAAAGCAGCTACACCCAAAGAAAGAACACTGGGAGACGAATGTGAACTATCTGCATTTTTGTTTTTCTTCCCGGGTTATTTATACCTTCTGAATCCAATTCTCCCTATGCAACAAGAGAACTGTTCGGTTCTGCAAACATATATTGTATCTAGGATATACTGCAACATATCCAACATATAAAGGACTGCTTGCCATCTAGGGGAGGGGGTGGAGGGAGGGAGGGAAAAAAAAATCGGAACAGAAACGAGTGTCAATATAAAGTAATTATTAAATAAAAATTAAAAAAAAAAAAGATGCAGTTCTTAAATAGTAGCCACAAACTCAGAGGCTACCAAAACAAATAACATTTCCACTTATTAATGTATTTGAAGGGGAAAAATATAATTTAGGCCCTTTCTTGGGAGTAATTCAAAGGCAGTGTGTGGTAAACTAGAAAGAGAATCAAATTTGGATTCAGAAGACTTGAGTCAGAGCTTAAAGCCTGACTGTCTTACTAATTTACCAGTATGACCTATAAGTCACGCTTTTAGCACCTTGGGTTCTTCCTCTGTAAAATGAGTAGCTTGTAATAGGTGATCTTTAGGGACCTTTCTGGGGGCAACTAAATAGTGTAGTGGATGGAATGCCAGGCCTGGAGTCAGGAATATTCATTTTCCTCAGTTCAGATTTGACCTCAGATACTAGCCATGTGAATCTGGGTAAATCACTAAACTTTGTTTCCTCATTTGTAAAATAAGCTGAATAAGAAAAAGGAAATCACTCCAGTATCTTTACCAAGAAAATCCCAAATAGGGTTACAAAGAGTCAGACATGACTGAACAACAACAATATTAAAAAAAAAAAAAATTCTAGTCCTTTAGGGGAATAAAGAAAATTTAAATGCGGATAAATATTTCTCTTGAAGCCTTTCAGTCAAAGAAGCTCCATGATTATTATAAGTATTATTCTTGAAAAACATTATATGCTACAACATCAGAAAGAAAAATACTTTGAAAGACTTAAGAACTCTGATCAATGCAATGACTGGTTGATTCTAGAGGACACAGGTGGAGTGATAAAGCATGCTACTCACCTCCTAATAGAGAGGTGACATATTCAAAGAGAGGAAGAAATCTATACATTTCTGGACATGGCCAATGTTGGAATTTGTGTGTTTTTATGCACCTTTGTTACAAGGTGATTTTCTTTTTTGTTTGTTTGTTTGTTTTGTAATGGGATGGTAGAAGGAATAGGAAACAAATGTTTATTAACTGAAAAAAAAGTTTAAAATACTACATAATTTTATAGAGTAGGAAGTATATTCTTATAAAAATTTTAATGATTTGTATAGCTTAGAGAGAACATTCTTTTTTTACTTCTTGGGTAGAAAGAGTAAAACACAAAGCAGAACATTGCCTGGCCCAGAACCACTCAAAAAGTCACTAACAGAACCTGCAGTGGATTTTTAGTCTCTTAATTCCTAGTTTGGGGCTTAATACACAAAGTGAATATTCAAGTGTTACAATAGTATGTTAAGGATACTCTGTAAACCAGGGTCATCAAATCTCATAAACAAATGTATATTCACATAAACACAGACACAGACATATATATGTGTGTGTATACACATACATATATACATGCATATATATAATATACACAAACATATGTATGTGTATACATATACATATACACATTATACACAGAGTAATATGTATATCAAACTTCTTACCTAAAGAAAATCTAAGTTGTCTTGTTTCTCATAATCACAACTAATAAGATGTGAGATCCAAGGAGTATACACAGAAACTGATAAGAAAGGTGTAAGTTTTATATAGAGACTTTGAGAACATATGCTTTACAGCAGGGTCCAGTTTAGCCTAAGTTAGCCCAGGCTTATGACCCTGACATTTTACTGAGGTCCAAGAGGTGGCAAAGAAAATTGTGGAGATGAGTGATCTGTCTTTCATGGAGATGGCTAGGTGATGATCCTCAATTGTTGTTCATTCTGGGATGATGGATGAAGGGCCCTATAATATGAACTCAATTTTTATAAAAATCAGAATAGCCTTTCTAGTGATGATTTCATTAAACTCAATTAAATAAATGTAAAACAAACAAGCAAAAAACCCAAAACTCTAGGTCACTGAACAGGAAGTTGAAAGGGATCTCAGAAAGAAATGTTAAATGAGAGTAGCCTGCAAAACTCATGAGTGAGCCACAATCAGATTAAAATGTAACTGGGAAATGTTTAACAAAATAAATAAAAATGCAGTACAATATAGACAATGTTAAGATGGGGTTTTCTAAGTCACTATGTGGGCTTTCATAAATCAGTATCTATTTGAGTTTGACACCACTGACTCTAGAGATCACCCGTATTCTTACTCCATCATTTTAAAAATGAAGATACTAATGTTAGAGACAGTGACTTATCCAACATCCACTATCATACTATTCTTTTAAAGAGAGGCCTAATATCAAGAATGAGACCAGTTCTATTCAAATTCCAAATAGATGAGTAGAACACAATAATAATAATAACTGACATTTATTGATAGCACCTTAAAATTTGCCAAGCACTTTGCATACTTATTTGTGTATATGAAAAATTTATAAAACCCTGTGAAGTGGGTTCTGTGGAAATTACTGCTCCCATTTAATGATGAAAAAAAGATTTTAAAGGTACTGTTTTGTCCAACCTCCATTTCTGACAAATGAGGAGAAAGCCACTGAGAGCTTAAGTGCTTTACTCAGGGTTGCACAGCTAAGTAGGAGGTAAAATTTGAAATCAGACTTTTCAGACTCCAAACTTGTCTACTCCACCACCTGATACCCTGGAGTTCCTTCTACCAATAAAATTATAGGTCAGTCCTTATCCACATCCCCATGCAAATAAGTATACAATGAAGAAAAGTTATGAGAACCATAACATTCTGCCTCCAATAATGAAATCCTATGTCAATTATATCAATGCTAAAATATAAAATTATAAATATTTAGCTTCCAACTCCAGCAGAGGCCTTTAAGATGACCTCTGGCTCCAAAATGTTCTAAAAGTTAGGTACTCAAGGATGCTAGTAGTAAGATAAAATCTATAAATTTCTAGTTTCTTAAATATCTATCCACTCATTCATCAACCCTAAGAAATCCTCAATTAAATTAACACTGATCTAATAAAGTGTGGGAGGAAATAGATTTTGTTCAAGGTCACAAAGCCTGGATAGAATCCACATTTCCCAGTTCCCAGAGCTGTTCCTACCAAAAACCAAAGAACAGTAACAATGGTCACAACAACAGCAAAAAAAGAACACCAATATTTGTTTAAGGAAGACAAACAATCCTAAGTGATGTCCTCTTCTCTGTGAAGTCTCTACCAGCAGCTCAGCTACAGCAGGTGTCACAACTCACATTTATATGACATTTCAAAATTTATAGAGGTTTCCCTCATGATAAACAGGTGAGTCATTAGTGCAAGTATCATTTTACAAATAAAGCAACTAAGGGTTCAAACGGGTAAGTGATTTCTCAAGATTACATATATGGAAAATAGGGAAGGCAAGACTAGAATTCAGGACCAAGTTCTCAGGTATCAGTCATATTATTCTCTTAAATGATTAACCAGAGGGCAAGGATATACTTTCTCCACAAATAGCCTCCATTAAAAAAAAAAAAAAGTGAGAGCTCCAGAAGTAGGGTTACTGTTAGCTGTTGCAGAGTTCCAGCACATCCACCTACCTGATAGTCAAAACTGTCCTAAGAAAATCACGGATACTCTTTGATCCCAAGAAATCTCCTGGTTAAATATTAAGACGGCATGAACCATAGGCACAGGAAACAGGAACTAGGGTGATTTTTCTCAGGCAGCTGTCCTCTTTCACTGTGTCCTTGCTTAGATATGCACAAACAAGTTTGGCTATTTATAGGTTAGTGGAGGAGATTTCCCAAAGAGCAAAGTAAAAAGATAATGGGACAATCCCCACTCAATTTACTATCAAATTTCCCCATTCCTACGCCAGATCTGTAGAACTGTCAGAAAACACACTGGACCTTCCAGAACCAGTCTTATAACCTAAGTAGAAATTTCAATGTCTAATTTGGGTCCTGAGCCAGCAGACCAAGTCCAGAGATGGTGAGGTTCACTTACTCTGCAATTCATATTCACCCAGCATCTTATGACACTAGAAGTCACTTTAAATTATTGGACTGAATTCTCCAGCTACTGGTAGGTGCCCATAGATGTGTAAATGCAACCAAAAAACTACACACTTTTAACTATAATTTACTCATTAGTATTTCCTCCATCACTTTAAGTTTAAACAATCAATAAAACAATAAATCAAGCCCTGATTTGTAGCATTTGCCAATTTCTCACATATAAATGCTCCCACAGAAAACTTAATAATTGGCTCATGAAAGCTCCAGCATACTCCTTGTCTGTGCCCCTTTTGAAAAACTTCATCAGATCCCACTTGAAGGACCAATCAACTTGGGCTATACATCTATGTGCATTTCTTAATGTCCCGCTTTCTGATTCTGGTTGCCCATGACTCTTACAGGACATAGAGTTAGAGACAGAAGGAATTTGGGAAATTATCTAGTCTAACTTTATAGGTATGAAATTCGGACCCAGACAGGATTAAGCCACTTACTCTTAAACTTGTCCACTAAATGACACTATTTGAATAAGTTTATCAGGGATGTGGAACATTCTTAACATGTGGTTTTATATCATGTATATAATGTATATAACAAAATTCATCCTATCTCTGGGTGAGGATTTTTTTTAAAAAGTAAACAAGACTTCCCTGGAAACTACAAATCAATGAAGATAAGATTCCATGATTTTTTTCCTAAGCTAATTAACAGACTAAAAGAAACCAAAAGAGATTGGTATACAACATGAAATTCCAAAGACTGGGAAGTAAGCTCTCAAAACCTTAAAAAAAAATTTTTAAGGGGGATGGGAGAGAACATGGAGGTTTCTTACTTTATCATTTGATTCCTTAGCTCCATTTAGAAAATTTTCCCTATCAAGGACTTGTCTTTTTTTTCCCCTAATGTTAGAAAAATAAGAAATAGATAAATATTAAAACCATAGAATATTAGAGCTGGAAAAGATTTTTTTAAACTACCTAGTCCAATCACAAAGTGTTTTTGGGTGGGAAAAGTGAGGTCCCTGCTGGGATGAATTGATTTGCTCAATTCTTAGACCCCCAAACAAGTATTTGAATCTCTTATCTTTTGACTTATGGTTTTAGTACAGTAAAATTCAAGTGTGTTTTTGAGGGCATTGAAGAACATTAAGCTTAGTCAAAATTAGGTATTTATCTTATCATTTATGGAATATTCATGGGGACCTGTTCTCCCTTGAGGTTCATTTATTTTGCAATTTACAATGGGTAAAGAAGCCCTTTCTGAAAATTGTGCTTTGGGGCAGTATTATAGTTATATATTTGAGTTTTCGTTAGCTTGAAGATTATCTTCTGCATATTTGTGTACCAAATAGCTTAGACAATCTGAAATCTTTCCAAATCTAGAGAAGAAAATTAACTTCTTTCCAGGTAGGTTAGTCTCAAGAGAGACATCCTCATTTCTCTAATAACTTAGCTGACATTAGTACATTAACATTTCTTTAATTTTTGCCTTAAGCTAAAAACATCTCAAGAAAATCAGACATTTATCTCCCTGTGTGGTACTTCCAAAAACACATTATAATGCAAAGCAGGGAAATAAGAGAAAATATTTGTAAGATGAGGGGTGTCCTCCAGTCAAAAACCTAATGTGAAGATTTTTATCCAGCTCTTGATCTCTTGGGCAAAAGCAGTTTTAAGTTTTAAACACCAAACATAAGAAAACCATTCCATTGTTCTAGAAAAGCCATTGCTGAAGGATCCCTCAAGCTTTCACAATAGAATTGGTGACTTATTCAGTTCATTGTTTCCTAATCAATTTTTCCTAATTCCTATTGGGATAATAAGACACAGAAATGTTGTCTAGTTTTTGTATTTGTTTTACAAAGAAGTTAAAAAGACAAAGATGAAGATGGCAAATAACTTTGTTAAATATAGTTGTAAGTTGTGCGTGCATCTCACTGTCCTTTCATGAGATTCGGTTCACAGATTCAATCTTCAACAGACTCAATTCTTACTCAATAGACATGAAGCTATGATATATGTCCATGTCAGCAAAGACCTTGTTTGACATGGTCTCATGAGCCAAACCACAAAGCATATGTTTTCTCCAAGCTCTGGTTCACAACCAAGAAGTTTCTTTTTGGTTCTAAAATTCTCATTCTTTATAAAACAGTTAGTTAATAAGAAATATTAACTAAAACTAAACAAACAACATTATAAGCTCTGGAAATCAAATAAGATGGAAAGATTCAGTGGAAGGGCTATAAAAGGGGTGCAAAACATCCAGTTCATGGGTCATATAAAGCCTGTGAAATCATTTGTTAAACAACTGCAGACGATGATGAGCTGAAACCAGGTAGAGCAATCTCTCATCCCTTGCAGTTGTATAAGTTGATGGTTTTGTAGGGTCTATGGAATGATGTTATAAAAATCCAAATGGCCCTTGGCAGAAAAAAAGGTTCCCCATCCCTGGCCTATACCATAGGCTTCCTATGAAGGATTTAAGGGAAGATATGGACAAGAGTTACTATAGATGAGAAGTGTTGGATAGACTGCATCTTCATGACTGGATGGAGTATCTATATCAGAAAAATTAAGGACCCATAAAACTAATGAACTAAGTTAACTTATTAAATAAGAATGAATGAATAAATGAATGAGATAAGCCTGGAAGGATATATTTGAATCATATCAGGGAAGACGACCATAAAGATACAAAGGAAAATGGCCCCCACACATGAAAATCAGGCATTATGTAAATTATTTCCAGTAAGAACAAATAGCAATTTAAAAGGCCAAGAAAGTTTAGAGGAAGTATCATTTTCCTCTAAGTAAAACATACAATAAAACAGAATATGTAGATGGAGCTTCTATTTTTCTCACATTATTCCTCAGCCCTATCCATTTCTGCCAATTACAGGCAGGCAAATTTCCAAGGGTCATTTATAGGAGTTGGGTGAGACTTTCTGGGACATAACCTATCAAGGTCACTTAGAAATGCCAATAGGAAAGCTGAGATCCACAAAGTTATCTCTCTCACTCATCTGTTCCCCGGCTGTTGCATGTGGGAAGGGAGCATATGTATTTTAGAAAATATCCATACTTAACTGCTATACCATTTTTGTTTGTGTTGATTTTTTTATATAGACTAAAAATATCATTCTTCATGGAACATGGTTCTAATATACACTAATAAGTGTAGGGAAAGTTTTTGAAAATCATTTCAATTCTGCCACAAATAAAAAGTATGAAAACTTAAATTATGGAGAACATACAAGAGGAGAAAATAAAAAGGCAAGCAAAAAAATACAAAGATGAGCAAAGAATTTCAGAGTCTATTAAATAAGTTGTTATTCAGAAATCAAACCAATAGTTTGAAAAACCAAACCTCATTAAGTAATGGGAAATGGACAAGGAATTCTGAAGGGCTCTATTTTACCTTAGAGGATATCATTAAATATTACTGCTTGAACAACTAAATAATGAAATTAACATGATTTTTGACTCTTCGTTCAATGTAGCTAGTCAAAATTGGCAGGTTTTACTATCTTTTCACATCAAGGCTTTTCTTAGGTGACTTCTTCCTCTACATATATTAGAAACTATTTGTGCTCTTGAAAAAATCTTTTTTCTCCAAAGTACTTTGCTGTATCAGACACTGAAAAGATACTATCTTTGAATTATTTGTATAGAAAATCTTTCTGCCAAAGAACACAATAGTTTATTATTATTATTATTATGAATGACTCAGCTGTTTGTTTTTTTTTAAACAAGTTTTTTGTCAAGTTTACTAAATACTCAAATAGAAGGATTTGTGATCTTATTATTCTATTAACCCATTCAAACATGTTTATTAACTAGTCCATATCCTCACCTAAGATTTTCCTTAATTTCTGCTTATATCATAAAGGCAGCTGTGGAACATGGTAGCTATTTACCTACCATCCCCTTACCCTTTCCAGAAAAAGTATTTTCCATGTATGTTAAGCTACTTCTTTTCTTAAAAAGGCAGGAAAGCTATCTTTCAAACTGAGTAATCCAGGATGCTAAGGCTTGAATTACTGATGGGGCTTGCTGGTCTCCCAGAATCTTTTTAAAAAGCTAGCTTACAAGGAGTCATTGCCCTCCAGACAGGGCAGATATCTCACATTCATCTTACTCACTATACCAGATACATCCTGCTGACCAGCCACACTTCTATAAGGAGACAAAGGGTTGGCCCTCTCTCTCTCAATCCCTGGTCTATTATTGCTGAGTTATCTTTTGGCTAATTAAACTTCTTGGCTTTCTTGCCATTCCTTGAACAGGACCTCAGATTCTTACTCCATGCATTTTTTGGACTATCTCCAATGCCTGGAACTCTCTCATCTCTACCTCCTGGCTTCCTTTAAATGCCAGTTGAAGTCCCACCTTCTATAAGAAGCCTTTTTTAGTCTTTCATCTTAGTGCTTTTCCTCTGAAATTATCTCAAAAATTTCTTGTTTGTGCTTAGTTTCTAGCATATTGGCTCTCCCATTGTGAACTTGTTGGGAAAGTTTGCATTTCTTTATATCCCTAATATCTGGGACACAATAAGGACTAAATCTATGGTTATTGGCTTGATTTAGTCAATAATTTAACTGATTTGTTAAATAGTCTATGAGTATTTTATTTTGTTCTAATACCAGACTTAAAGCACCAGACTTGTCTAAATCAGACTGAGCCTTCAGTACCAGTCAGTCCATTTTAGCAAGGACGTCAAGAAAAATAAGTTTGACAGCTCTTCATGTAACATGTACATCTCTGTCCACTTGGCAATAATCTTACCTTTATAGTTCCAACATTCATGTTAAAATTTGTTGACAGCATATAAATGCTGTGATTCTTAGTACCCTCTGGCATCTCTTCCTTCATTCTGCATCCATTAGTACAAAGGAAGAATGGTGCTGCACAGGAATGAAGGCTATTTATTTTCTTTGTTTCATAACTTCTATGGCCAAAACCCTTTATCATCAAGTGATGAAACCATTAGGGATGTATCTCTCCATATTTAACTAAACTTTTTCAGAAAAAAAAGATCTGGTCCACAAGAGTGGTGAAACTCAAAAGCCTTTTTTCTGCATGGTAAAATCTATAAGAAATGACATTCTACAATCATGATCTCCAAGAACTCATGATTGCCTATCTCCATGCCACCAGAAGAATTTAAAGTAGGATTTTGTGGAAATTTTGTCATTTTTGCCTAAGTTTAAAAAAAATTGAAACACTATTCCATGTGATAAAAAAATTTCACAAAATACTCAGAAGCAATAAATGTTATCACTTAAATAGTAATAATAGTATACAATAAATTATGTAACAAAGGATCATAAAAGGCTCTTATCTAGTACTTATATTTATTGAACTAACCTTAGTATAATTCCTTGAAAATTAAATGCAAAACAGTAGTATAGAAGGTCCTTGAGGGTAGAGATTATTGTGTTTTTTGTCTTTCTATTCTCTAGCAATTAACCCAGAGCCTTACATTGAAAAAAATATTTCCTCAATTATTGAAATGTCTTCAATAGTTTGCAAAAGAATAAAAAACTATCAAAAACAATCTGAAAACTGGTTCCATTTTATTTTAATAATCACAGAAAAATTAAACCAACCGTTTTATCACCTTATACCCATAAAAACAATAAAGATTGTAAAAGAAAATAAAGTTCAATATTGAAAGTGGGAAGATGGACACAGGACTTCTCTATTAGTGGATTAGCCAATTTGGAAAAACCAAATGGAATTAGGCAAGTTTTTGATAGGTACTTCTAAAAATCATATTCTATGGTCTAGTGATCCTATGACAGCATTTATACCCCAAAAGAAGTAGTGACAGTCTATGATTTTATATATAAAAATATTCAAAATGGCAATATTTATAACAACAAAAACCTTGAAATAAAATATGGCCTCAATGATTAAGGAATGGTTGAATCATAGCATGTAGTGGAATATTACCATGACAAAACAAATAATAAATAAAAAAATTCATAGATACACTGAAAGGCATAATAAAATGATAGAACATGGAAAAAGCAGATGAAAGAGGGAAAAAAATGAGAAAGAAAAACAACAAAAAGTGAAAATATTATGCTTTGATCCACATTCAACCTTTATAGCTCTCTCTCTGGATGCAAATGGCTCTGTTCATCACAAGTCTATTGGAATAGCCTTGAATCACTTCATTGTTGAAAAGAGCCAAGTCCATTATAGTTGTTCATCACATTATCTTGTTGTTGCTGTGTACAATTTTCTCACTTAGCATCAGTTCATGTAAGTCTTTCCAGGCCTCTCTAAAATCATTCTGCTGATCATTTCTTATAGAACAATATTTCATAACATTCATATATTGTAACTTATTCAGCCATTCCCCAACTGTTGGACACCCATTTAGTTTCCAATTCCTTATCATTACAAAAAGAGCTGCTACAAAATTTTTTGCACATGTGGATCCTTTTCCTTTGTTTATAATCTCCTTGGGATAAAAGCCCAGTAGAAATACTCCTGGATCAAAGAATATACACAGTTTGTTAACCCTTTGGGCATAGTTCTAAATTGCTCTCCAGAATGATTAGATCCATTCACTGTTCTACCAACAATTCATTAGTGTTCCAGTTTTCTCACATCCCCTCCAACATTTATCATTATCTTTTCCTGTCATCTTAGCCAATCTGAGAAGTGTGAAATGGCACCTTAAGAGTTGTCTTAAATTGCATTTCTTTAATCAACAATAATGTAGAGCATTTTGATTGATTGATTTATGTAACACCTGGTAAACTTAAAAATGGCAAGGATCTTCTACTCCCAGACATAATCAAGTAAGAAAGTAGATTTGTATGCGTGCATTTCCAAGGAAGGTACTTTTTAAGAGGATTTGTGGGAAACTGAGCACTGTGCCCCTCCCCCCCAAAAAATACCCAGAAACACTTAGAGTAGATTTAGCCAAGTTGACTCTGATAACTTTGTTCTTGGCCCCCATAGAAAGAAGTTTGAAGCCTGAACTCTTATATAAGGTCAGGGGGATGCGTGTGTATACATGCTCATCCACTCATCCACATGCTCAAAGTCTACTGAAAAACACTTTCAACACCATTAAACTACCCATTGCTCTAAAATTTTGTGTATATTTGGATGGCCTTAACTGAATTTTCCCTGCTCAAACTTTTTACTTGGAAGTGTCAAAAGTACTAAAATGTTGTGTCAATGATGTTGATTTATTTAGATGGACTTGCAAAATTGTACAAGCTATTTTTCCACTTAAAGGGAGGCAACGTCTATTCTGCTTTGTGTTAACCTGAACGTATCACAACTTGACAAGAAACTAGGTTTGAAGAAGGAAAAAAGGACAACTAACTACTTAGAAATTCTATGTGTGGTTATATACGTAGAGGATCATAAGAGTATACATCTAGAGTTGGGAGAGACCTTAGTGAAATCCATCTAGATCAGGGGTTGGCAAACTAAGGTCTGAAGAGCCAAATAGTTCAAGGCTTTTGTTTGTATAGCCAATGAGCTATAGAGTGAATTTTTTTTTTCACTTTAAAATAAAGTTCAAAAAATTTTTAATAGATTTAATTTAAAATTGTATTTAAAAAATAAAATTTAAAAACGTATTCTTAAAGTGTTTAAATGGTAAGAAAATGTATTTTAAAATGTAAAAGCTATTCTTAGTTTTCAGAGGAGGGCTGCATTTGGTTCTCAAGCTGTAAAGGACCTCATGTATAGTTGCCACAACTAAGATAATTTTGCATTAAAATATTTAATCTTTATTATAAAGTGACAAAATCCTACAGGAATTGTTTCTTTATGACATTCTAATGGTGGAAGGAACTGCTACTTGTAACACTATACTGATCTGCCAGTGATTGACAGTCTGTCTGTCATCTGAAGACTAGCCCAGATAAGTTCACCACCAGAAGTATGGTCATTCCTAAAGCAATCTGTGAACTTCATCTCTGAGGAGTAGAGGGGCTATGGTTTGTATTAGCAGAAGCTATGCGCGCTCTAAAGACTTTAGTGTTCTGGAATGATACAAGCAGTTTTCTCAAATTATTAGTAAATATCAGTATGTGGTGATAGAAGGAATCTTTCAATGGGAACTCCCAGCACACTCAGAAAAAAACAGAAATTTCAACCTATCATAATGAACATAGAAATAGAGGATGGAGTTGTGAAGAACTCTTTGAATCTAACCTTTAAAACATAATAGTTTCAAGTCCCTACGGGCAAACTGCTTCATCTTTCAGCATACAGACATAAGAAATTTCTTTATGTATAATTTTCTACACTGGGGATATCTTGAGATGATGGCAGAGAAGAAAGAAAGTGGGGGTTGGGGGAGGGGAGAGGGAGACAGACTCAGAGAGAGAGAGAGATGGAGAGAGGCACAGAGAGACAGAGGAGGTGGGGAGAGGAAGAGGGCAGGAAAGAGAGAAAGAGACAGAGAGACAGGGACAGAAAAAAAGAAAAACAGAGACAGAGAAAAAGACAGAGAGAATGAAAGAGAGAGAAGGAAAAAAAGAAAGAGAAGGAGGAAGGGAAGGAAACAGAAAGGAAGAGAGAAAGAGAGAGAAAGAAACAGACAGACACATATATTCCCTTCCCCACCTCCTCTGACCCTACCACGTCCCTCTGAAACTCTCTAAAAAGAGAGATGGTTCGCTCTACATTCTGCACAAGTTTGGCTGATAACCAACAAGCCAATCACCATCTAGAGAAATAGTCTCGAATACCTGGCATGTGTCACAGGCACCACTGGTCTTTCTGGTCTTCTTGGAGGCAGTGCACCAGGTCTGCTGAGAGAATTGGTCTTGGGTGGTCGAGGTTTCTTTGGAGGGATGGCAGGAACAGAAGGCTTCTGTAGATCCAGTTTTTGCTCTCTCTCTGGTCTTTCTTTAAATCATTTTTAAGAATTCACAAAGAAAATATCTATATTAGGAAGTGTACTTCTAAAGCACTTAACAGTATTTTTTTTTTCCCTTACATGAGAACTAGGCAAACAAACAACTGCTTATGTTCAAGGAATTAAGGAATTGGATAAGCATCATTTACTTTTTATTGTCGTCCCCAGGCCCAACCTTTACACTAGAGCAAGGAGACTTGTTCTTTCCTGTGTCATGGATCCCACTTTGGTCAATCTGGTGAAGCCTATTGTTCCCTTCTCAAAATATTCTCAAAACCACAAAATAAAATATCTAGGATTACAAAAGAAACCAATTATATTAAAATAATTTTCAAAATTATGTTTTTTAAAGTTCATGGACCTCAAGTTAAAAATCTCTGTATCAGAGGGAAATTTTCTCTTATTAATCAAATTATAAGAAATAAAGCAATGGGCAAAAGTATATTTTTCATAATAATAATGTCAACTATGAAAGACTTGATGCTTTTCAGGGGTTCAGTGATCCAAAGCAATACCAATAGATTTTGGCCAGAAAAATGCCATCTGCATCCAGAAGAACTATGGAGATTGAATGTAAATCAACACATACTATCTTCCCTTCTTTTTTTCTGATTTGTTTCCTCTTCCATGATTTTCCCTTTTACTCTGATTTTTCTCTCTCAATGTGATTCATAAAGTAATGTGTATTAAAAATAACTACATTTACTAGAAAAAGATAATGTCATTCTATAATCACATTACATAATTATAGATGAGGATATTTCATTCACATTTAAGGGTGTGGAGGTAGGGGTTGTCTGTGAGAGACAGACAGATAATCTACAGGTGATTTGGACATTTTACCATCTTTGTTTTGTTTATATTATCAAGTTCTTTCCTTAATAATGATTGGCAAACTAGCCTCGAATAGAGAAAGTGTTCGTTGTGTAGGTGTATTTGTTGTACAGAATTCGTTGTAACAAGAAAGCAAAGTCATTGTTCTCTGGATCAGCTACTTGGGATATATAGCTTGTCATTTTTCCAAGGCAAAGGACTCAGAACAGTGATCTGCAAAGAGTAAGCACTGAATAAATATTTACTGATTTGTAGTTGATTTTTTTTTTTAGTACAGGTTTTTACCTATGCCATTTTTTCAAGTTACTTCACTAGTAGGATGAATCATGTACAATTTTATGAGACTCTATCCAAATTTAAGATGTCACAAAATATTTCTGTAATATAATATATTGCAATAAATTATTACAATCTATATGGCAAATATATATTATTTATAATTCTATACTATAGCTTTAGTATAGAACTATAATTATACAATTATATGCTATATAACAGTATAGCATATACATATATAACATGTATATGTCCATTTTTTAAAGTGAAATCCCTTTGAATTCACCTCTTCGAATTTCAGTCACCTTAGCTACAAAATGGTGACATTAGCAGCCTTTTCATGGGGTTATTGTGAGGTACAAAGGAGGCAATATGTGTATGAAACCCCTTTGAAAAGAAAAGCTATTATTTGTTACGAGGGTTTTGCACTTTTTTTCTTATTCGACTAGAAAAAGATAAGAGAAAATAAGTGTATAACTATTGAAAAATAAATTTTAATAAAGAAAAATAATGTTACAATTTGTCCTTGAATAGAAATGACAAAAATCAGACCTGACCATGTGATTTTTGCCTCAACAGCCTTAGTGTCTAATCAGAGTAACTTCTGAAATCCATTCAAATTATACCCCTTTTAACATTTACTGAACACATGTCATACTGAACAAGAGAGCTAAGCAGCGTGGGAAGACGTCAAGTAATTTAAGATAAGAGCTCCCTGCCTTCAAGAAGCTTATAATTTAGAAATAACTAAAGCTCTTCTAGAGAGCTTGTTGATCCTAAGAAGTTTACACTTAAAGATCAATTGCCTAATTTTCTTCTATTTACCATGACATAGTTCCTAAAAAAGTTAACCTGTCAATCATAAACATTTATTAAGAAACTACTGTGTGCTGGTGTTTCGGATATATAGAAAGAAAAAAACACCATTCTTGCTCTCATAGAGCTTATAGTCTAACTAGGGTCATCATTACCGCACCAAGGAAAAGCAAATTAACCAAACATCTCTAAATAGATGAGTGACCAAATTTTCCCTTCATCTACTACTCTAAGAAAGGACAATAGAGAATTGATTCCATACCTTTTTCTTCTGTTCTGTTTGGAAGAGTTTCTGGTCTTTCAGGAGGTATCTTTTTAAGCTCATGCTTTCGTTCTGTTGTGCCTATTGAAAAAAATAATCCTGGTCATGAATAAAAATAAATAGCTTAGCAAAGATAACTGAAGGAATCAGATACTAAGGAAAGATCACAAAGGAAATCTAATCCTATACTCAACATTTAAGAGTATTCTAGATTTCAGATCTACTGCACATATCACTATCTCCTCCGTATATTCATTATCTTTCCTTTCTCTATCTTCCTCCTTTCTTCCTTTTCTTTCTCCTCTGTTTCCCCCTATTCCTGCCATGCCCTCTGACTGCCTTTGGAAAATAATCAAATGGACTGGCATAATTTTAGCCCAATAAACTATTTACAATACAACAGCCACTAGGTGGCAAAGTTAAACTGCTCCATACCAACAATAATGGCGACAAAATAGATCTAATTATCACCACATTTCAGGATTTAATCTTTTTAATCATCAGCTGTGACCAAGAGAATGGGAAAAGGGTTTGGATTAAATCAGAAAGTCTTCCGGTATTATGCTATATTGTAGCACTTTTCCTTTAAAGAATGGCTTTAAATTGCCTCAGTGCATGACAAACAGAAAAATCAGTGAGTGACTGAGCACTTTAAATTGAAAATTTTGAAGAAAACAAACTCAGGATTCCTTCTTTTTTTTCTCCCTTGCAAATATCAGCCTTTAGCGTTATTTGTAGCAAGGAAAATTTAATGATTTATTCAAAAATGGAGTGTTTTTTATAGGTGTTTGTATTTTGTAAAAATGAATTCTATTGGGTTCAAATATACAGCATCATTCTGTGCATGAGAATTTACTGTGAATTAAAATGACAGCATCTTTAGCCAATCATACTGAGATGACATCCAAGCTCCTAGTACTGATTTTGCCAATATTTCTCCCCAATCCTATTCTACAAGGACTAAACAACACTGACATATTTGAGACTAGTCTAAGCAACACAAAAACTGGAATATTTTCAGGATGAACAATCAGGGCACTGAGCCTTTACTGCTAGAAAAATTTGGGGGGGGGGGGAAGAAACAAAAGAACACAAAGAAACCTTTGAACTAAGGAGAGAGAGAGAGGTTTTAAATTTACTCATTTTTCAATGGGGAGGCAGCATGGTATAGTGTCTGGAGTCAAAAAGATGGGTTTGGTAGGAAAAAAAAAAGATGATTTAAGCTTCTGACATATATTAGGGAAAAATCATTTAATTTCTCAGTGCCACAGACCATAATTTAAAGAAGAGATGATCTGTACTCAGAAAGGGAGTTTTCTCAATGAAAGTTGCCTCCAACAAAATAACAGGTTTGAAAAAAAACAAAAACTTTTCCCCCCCAGATACACAATAAGCCTCTAGATAAATCACATATGGACAGAATTATTAACTAAATTAACTCACATTGTGTGGAAAAACTGGGATCCCTTTTGTGAGACAGAAGAGAAAGGAATACAGAATATCAGAGCTGGAAGGGACCTTGGAAATCATATAGTCCAACCCTTTAACTTCATAGATCATGAAGTAAAGTGATTTGTTCCATGTCGTGCCCCTTTTCCAACAGCATGGTATTATGGAAAGAATGTTCAGACTTTTGTCCAAAGAGACCTGGGCTCCAAACTCTGCTTCTCACATTTCTTTCCTGGGCAACCATGGACAAATCATTCCGTCTCTCTGGACCTATGTCTTGTTCTGATGATGTTGACAATACTTAGTTTACAAAGGTAGTTGTGGACATCAATTGAAAATTAAATCACTTTGCAAACATTAAAAAGTAATGGAAATATCATCTATTGTTGTTATCATTAGTATGGCGACCTTTATTGCTTCTTATTATGATGGTAATGGTGGTGGTGGCAAGTGTTTGTGTCTGTGTATGTAGGGCACGGGGGAGGGTTGAAGGACATTTTGCTCCAAAAATTAAACATACACCTACCAAAAATAAGTGGTTTTTTTTGTTTTTCATTTCTCTTACTTGAATCTGTAGCCTTTTTCAAACTGTAATTGCTCAGACTATCAAATCCTGTTCAAATCATAACTGCTTCCAAAGCTACTTGGAGGGCAACTGCAGGCATAGTGGATAGAGTGCTGGCCTGGAGTCAATTAGTCAATAAATAGTTATCAAGTACCTACTATGTGCTTGGCATTGTGCTAAGCACTGGAACTTGAATTCAAATCCAGCCTCAGACATTTACTAGATGCGTCATCCTGAACAAGTTTGCCTTAGTTTCCTCAATTGTAAAATTGAGAAAATAAAAGCACCTACCTCACAGAAATAATTGGGAGGATTAAATAAGATAATATTTATAAAAGTGCCCTAGCACATTAAATAGGTTTTACATATTCTCATTCCCTGTCTGACATACCCTCAATTTGACAAAGAAACAAGAAAACAATTTATTTTTAAAAAATTGAAAGGTGCATTACCTGCTCCTTGTTTGATGACAGGAGCTGATGGAGGAGGTGGTTTCTTAGGTCTCTGGAAAATTAATCAAAAACACAAAACATGAGGCTACTGGCAAACCCATTTAAAACTACAGACAGTATTTCTTTACTACAGTTTGGACAAGACCAAAGAGTCACACACACACACACACACACACACACACACACACACACACTTGAGCAACCCACTCTCTAGGGATGTGAGTATTTGGCACCTCATCCAAACACTAAAATTAATTCAGCCTGCAAAACAAAACTCCAGTTGACAAATGCAATACCATTTCCCTATTTCTAAATTTGTAGCAGTCTTCTGGAAAAAGCCAGGCTCAGCAAAAAGGGCATAAAACCAACATGCACAAAGCAACCACCACCAAAATAGAATTTGCAATTAAGATTTAATCAGGTGAATGACAGAAGCATTCAAAGATTCCTAAGTAGTACCCCTGGAGGTGAAACTTTCTTCTTCTAACTGAGGGTCTTCTCTAAAGGAACAGCTGATGGGGGTGGGAGTAGGGGTGGAGGTCAAATTTCCATCCCTTGGTCTCTTGCCACTCTACAGCTGTTATCCTATTTGGGAGGTTCACCCACCCAACAGCTCTACCCCCTGACATCCTTGATAAGACAAAATGGATTGTTCCACATCAGCTGTTATTTGTTTTTCTTTCATCTATTATCATTTTTTGGCAGACACAAAGGAAAGTAGTCATGCAGTTAGTAATAACCTTCATTGAACTAGTTCCAAAGCAGAAGCATTCACAGTGGGGGAAATGGTCAGGTTGGCAAACAGGCAGGCAATTCAGTGAACAGACAATTAAGAATGGGCACCACTAAGTAATTACAGCACCCACCCAAAGGAGAAAAGATGGCCAACTTTGGAACTTTGTCTCAAAGATAAAAATCCTTAATGACCAACGAAAAAGCATTCTCTTATGGATCTCATGTCCTTCTTGGGAATATCACTACACTTCATAGTAGCTTCACAAAGCATGGAGGTTCAGGACTGGGCCATAAGATTTAGAAAGTTAAAAGGAATCTTTTATTATTATAAACTATATTACAAAGCAATGGTCATCAAATCCTCTTATCCAATTCCCTCATTGGAGAAATGAGGCAAGTGAGGTGCAGAGAATTCAGGAAATTGGGCAAAATCCCAAGATAATAAATGAGTAGTAGAGCTGGATTTAAATCTAGTCTCTCTAATCTAGACAGTGCTTTGGCTAAGGAGCTGGGGCTACCCTTGCTTGGATCCCCGCCAATCCAAGTGTTCTAAGTCATAATTGACAACCACAATTGAATATGCTCTCTTCAGCCTGTCTATAAAATATACTACTTGGTGTAATGACTCAAGATAATCCAGAACTATGAAATAACTGAAATGAATAAGAACTTTCCCCATCTTCCAACATGATGGCAGATCTAAGGTGGAAATATTTAGGGCAGTATTTGGTCTTAGAAATGACATATTAACATTTTTCCTAATTTATTTTGTTAAATATTTTTCAATTGGCTATGCCCAAAGGGCTACCAAACTGTACATAACTTTTGATCCAGCAGCGTCTCTGTTGCATCTGTATCCCAAACAGATCATAAAGGAGGGAAAGGGACCCGCATGTACAAGAATGTTTGTGGCAGCCCTTTTTGTAGTGGCAAGAAACTGGAAACTGAGTGGATGCCCATCAATTGGAGAATGGCTGAATAAGTTATGATAAATGAGTGTTATGGAATATTATTGTTCTATAAGAAACAATCAGTAGGATGATTTCAGAGAGGCCTGGAAAGACTTACATGAACTGATGCTGAGTGAAATGAGCAGAACCAGGAGATCATTGCACTTGGCAATAAGAAGACTATAAGATGATCAATTTTGATGGATGTAGGTCTTTGCAACAATGCAATGATTCAGGCCTGTTCCAATGATCTTGTGATGATGAGAGTCATCTACACTCAAAGAGAAAACTATGGGGACTGAATGTGGATCACAATATAGCATTTTCATCTTTTTTGTTGTTTTTGCTTGCTTTTTTTTTCCTCATTTTTTTTTCTTTTTGATCTGATTTTTCCTGTGCAGCATTATAGACATGGAAATAGGTATAGAAGAAATTGCACATGTTTAACATATATTGAATTAGTTGCTAAGGGAAGGGGATAAGGGTAGGGGAAAGTGAGAAAAATTTGGAACAAAAGCTTTTACAAAGGTCAATGCTGAAAACTATCTCTGCAGGTATTTTGAAAATAAAACGCTATTATAATTAAAATATGTATATATATATATATATATATATATATATATATAATATATATATATATATATATATATATATATATATTTCTCAATCGCCTTTGAGTCAATTGCTTTTGAGTCTGATTCAGGATCTGCTTAGGAGTGTAGTAAGCTGCATTTCAGCCCTGTGTTTGACCCTCTGATTTAGAGAATAAAAACTGTTAGTTAACTGGATTTATTTAGACTATAGAAAAGAATACAGAGAGGCAGCTTAAGGAGTCTTTTAGACTTTTAGGAGTTTTCAAGTTTAAGACAGCCTGCTACATTGACAATGGTATCTATTCTTTTCCTATCTTACCAAGGACAAAATGGGAGGATATAACATAAACGGTTTAGGATAGAAATAATGACAAACTTCCTGATCTTGAATAATGCTTTATTCACCGGCTTTAGAAAAGGAAAAAAAAGGGAGGGAGGGAGGAAGGAAAGGAAAAAAAAAAAAATCAAAGCAAAAGCCCACCCCCATCCCCCCCCCCCCCCCATAATTCTTTTCCACCACTTAAAGTGACATTGAAGAACTGGTGTCCATAAGGAATGATGATGTCTATCCCTTTCAAAACAAATCCCTTCAAAAATCACATTCCTCTGCTTACAGACAAAACAATTTGATCAACTGTTCCTCCCCAACTATCCTTGTCAAGAAGAAAAAGAGAAACTAGAGTTTTTTCTAGAGGTGGCTAGATGGACCCAGAATCAAGCAGACCTAAGTTCAAATATAGGCTCAAGACTCTTACTAGCTATATAACCCTCAGGCAAGTCAAATAATGCTTGCCTCAGTCTCCTTACCTGTAAAATGGGAATAAAAACAGCATTGATCTCTCAGAGACCAAATGAAACAATATTTGAAAAGAGGTCTTAGCACAGTACCTAGCATAGATTAAATGGTATTTGAATGATTTTTCTTCCTTCTTCCCTTCCCCATTACCTTCACATTTTCACTTACTACTCCTATAATACTTTCTCCTTTTGTTATTTTTCTTGCCTCTATCCTTCTCTGGATTGATAATAGAGGTAGCTGTTGCTGGGTGAAAACAGCACTGGATTTGGAATCAAAAGACTCAGCTGTTCTTATTATCACTATAAATTAAAATGAGGATGTGTGTGTGTGTGTGTGTGTGTGTGTGTGTGTGTGTGTGTGTGTCTGCCTACTTACTAAAGCTCTTTGAAACTCTACTTGATTAACCTGTCTTCAAGAGAATCAAGGGACTGATTTGGCCAAGGGAAAAAAAAAAACAGAAAGAAAAAAATAAAGGTAATTTTCTCATCAACTGGCGGAGTCTAAGTTCAGAATCTGCCTAGCCTTGCCCTAAAAATTGATACCCTCTCAATGTCCTCTGTCTGGCCATTACTTACAGCCTTATCCCTTTACAAGAGCCTCATCTTGATTAGAGCATGAATCGTAGCGTAAAAAGACAAAGCCTTAAATTAAAACCCATCACGAGCTTTTACTGCCCTGTGCCAAGGGGAGCCCTCACTGCTATGCCATATTTGGCATAAACAGCACAAAATGTGACAGGATGAGGCACAGAACCACACTAGAGGACGAGAAATGTTGGAGATAAAAGACAGGGGGGGGGGTTGTGTGTGCATCTGCAACAAAGTCAATGGCTTCCAGGTATGCAAAATGTGAGTTTTTATCTGGAGCCCAAGCTGTCGCAGGGGAAGACTATGGCGAAGCAGCTGGAGAAGAGTCCTGAAAGGGCAGGAATCAGACTGTAGGTGAACTGTCTGTCTTGCCTCCATCAGGCATGATTAATCTGTAGCCAGGTGTCTCATTTGCTTATTTGGATGGTTTGCAGTTTTGCTTTGTTTTGCTTTGTTTTGCTTTCTTCTGAAATCATACTGCATTTTGTTTAGTTTATTTAAATCTTAATGGTGCTCATAACATGAGGATCTTCCTTCTTCAATATGCCTTTCAAACAGAACATTTTGATTAGGGATATTTTGGTTTTGTTTTTCTTTTAATACAAAGTTATTGAAAAAACAAGCTTCTTAGCTGTACCAGATCTAAAACTATATTATAAATAAGCGGTCCTCAAAACCATTTAGTACTGGCTAAGAAAGAAAGTAGTCAATGTGTGGAATAGGTTAGGTTCACAGGACAAAATAGTCAATAATTATAGCAATTTAGTGTTCGATAATCCCATAGACCCCTGCTTTTGGGATAAGAACTCACTATCTGACAAAACTGCTGGGAAAATTGGAAACTAGTATGAAAGAAACTAAGCATTGATCCACACTTAACACCATATACCAAGATAAGGTCATAATGGGTTCATGATCTAGACATAAAGAATGATGTTATAAATAAATAAGAAGAGCATAGGATAGTTTACCTCTCAGATCTATGGAGGAGGAAGAAATTTGTGACCAAAGAAGGACTAGAGACCATTACTGATCATAAAATAGATAATTTTGATTATATTAAGTTAAAAAGATTTTATATAAACAAAATTAATGCAGACAAGATTAGAAAGGAAGCAATAAATTGGGAAAACATTTTTACATTCAAAGGTCTCATTTCTAAAATATATAGAGAATTAACCCAAATTTATAAGAATTTAAGCCATTCCTCAATTGATAATTGGTCAAAGGATATGAACAGACAATTTTCAAATGAAGAAATTGAAACTATTTGTAGCCATATGAAAAGGTACTCCAAGTAATGAGGAAATCAAATTATCACTCTTTCCAGATGATATGATGGTATACTTAGAGAACCCCAGAGATTCTACTAAAAAGCTATTAGAAATAATGCACACCTTTAGCAAAGTTGCAGGATACAAAATAAATCCACATAAATCCTCAGCAATTTTATACATCACCATTAAAATCCAATAGCAAGAGATACAAAGAGAAATTCCATTCAAAATAACGGTCAATAGCATAATTTGGAAATCTATCTACCAAAAGAAAGTCAGGTATTATATGAGCAAAATTACAAAACACTTTCCACACAAATAAAGTCAGATTTAAATAATTGGAAAAATATTAAGTGCTCTTGGATAGGCCGAGCGAATATAATAAAGATGACAATACTTCCTAACTAACCTATTTATTTAGTGCCACATCAGTCAGACTCCCAAGAAACTATTTTAATGACCTAGAAAAGTAACAACAAAATTCATATTGAAGAACAAAAGGTCAAGAATTTCAAGGGAATTAATGAAAAAAAAAATGAAGGTGGCCTAGCTGTACCTGATCTAAAACTATATTATAAAACAGTGGTCATCAAAACCATTTGGTATTGGCTAAAAAATAGATTAGTTGATCAGTGGAATAGGTTAGGTTCACAGGATAAAATAGTCAATAACTATAGCAATCTAGTGTTTGACAAATCCAAAGATCCCAACTTTTGGGATATGAATTCACTATTTGACTGCTGGGAAAACTGGAAATTAGTATGGCAGAAATTAGGCATGGACCCACACTTAACACCATATACCAAGATAAGATCAAAATGTGTTCATGATTGAGGGATAAAGAACAAGATTATAAATAAATTAGAGGAACATAGGATAGTTTACCTCTCAGACTTGTGGAGTAGGAAGGAATTTGTGACCAAAGAAGAACTAGAGATCATTATTAATCACAAAATAGAAAAATTTGATTATGTCAAATTAAAAAGCCTTTGTACAAACAAAACTAATGCAAACAAGATTAGAAAGGAAGCAACAAACTGGGAAAACATTTTTACAGTTAAAAAGGCCTCATTTCCAAAATATATAGAGAATTGACTCTAATTTATAAGAAATCAAGCCATTCTCTAATTGATAAATGGTCAAAGGATATGAACAGATATATTTTCAGATGATGAAATTGAAACTATTTCTACTCATATGAAAGTGTTCCAAATTACTATTGATCAAAGAAATGCAAATTAAGACAACTCTGAGATACTACTACATAGCTGTCAGATTGGCTAAGATGACAGGAAAAAATAATGATGAATATTGGAGGGGATATGGGAAAACTGGGATACTGATGCATTGTTGGTGGAACTGTGAATGAATCCAACCATTCTGGAGAGCAATTTGAATTATGCCCAAAAAGTTATCAAACTGTGCATACCCTTTGATCCAGCAGTGTTACTTCTGGGCTTATATCCCAAAGAAATACTAAAGAAGGGAAAGGGACCTGTATGTGCCAAAATGTTTGTGGCAGCCCTGTTTGTAGTGGCTAGAAACTGGAAATTGAGTAGATGCCCATGAATTGGAGAATAATTGGGTAAATTATGGTATATGAATGTTATGGAATATTATTGTTCTCTAAGAAATGACCAACAGGATAATTTCAAAAAGCCTGGAGAGACTTACATGAACTTATGCTAATTGAAATGAGCAGAACCAGGAGATCATTGTACACAGCAACATCAGTATTATAGGATGATCAGTTCTGATGAACATGACTCTGTTAATAATGATATCATTCAGACCAGTTCCAGTGATCTTGTGATCAAAAGAGCCATTTACACCTAGAGAGAAGACTGTGGAGACTGAGTATAGATCACAACAGAATATTCTTATTCTTTTTGTTGTTGTTTGCTTGCATTTTATTTTCTTCATCATTTTCTTTTCTGATGTGATTTGATTTTTCTTGTACAGCAAGATAATTGTATAAACATGTATGCATATATTGGATTTAACATATATTTCTACCATGTTTAACACTGAAAAAAAAAAAGATTCCCACAAAGAGCCTTTCCTGATCCCCCTTAATTTCTGTGCCTTCCTCCTAAGATTATCTCCAATTTATGATACGTGTGTATGTATATATTTACATACATACATAAATATATGCCTATATGAATGTGTACGTGTGTAAGTATATCTATTTAGTTTGTATATAATTGTTTATAGGCTATTTCCCTCATTAGATTGTGAGTTTCTTAAGATCGAGGACAGTTGGTTTTGTTTTGGAGGCTTGGGGCCTTTCTTTGTACCCCTAGTACTTAGCACAGTGTCAGTATAATAAATGCTTGTTGACTTGCCTTTTTGACTTTACTCATCTCTAGAAGAAAGTCATTAAGATTTGACTAGGCATGGATCCAAGTAATAACACTAAATTTATATACAAACCTTGCTATATGATATAAAAGAGTAACTTGGAATTAGGGCAGTAAAGACAAAAGACGTGGAACAGAAAAACCACTGGTAAAATATTGCAGCAAGAATCTTCTTACAGATATTCACATGTTTCAATTTAAAAACAAAAAACTAACAAAGCTTCCTAGAGTAACTAGATTTTTCCAGGAATTCCAGAACATAACTTAATGGAGGTGACACTAAATGGCTAAGTTACAATAGCCAATAATGACCTCCTTAATGATTTACAGTCATAAATTATTATCCACTTTCTGAAATTTTTATGAAACTTTTTAATCTTAGGCAAATTTTATAAATCATACTTTTGGAGACAGTATCCATTCTCCAATTAGTCAGTTTTCCCCTTTGTACCACCAACTTTGATAATTTGTAAAAAGAAAAAAAAAAAACCAGTACTATTTTCAACACAGCTGATTTTTGTAAATGCTACTTGTAGAGAAAAAACACAGAAAGTTAAAGTTGAAAAGGTCTTGAAGTTCACTGAATTCAACCCTCTAATTTCACAGGAGAGGAAACTAAGGTTCACAAAGGAGAATAATATGCAGCATGGAGGAATGGAAAGAATTCTGTACCTGCAGTCAGAAAACCTTGCTACCTATATGACCTTGGAGCATATTTCCTCTCCCCACCCCTCCAGATTGTGAGCTTCCTGAGATCAGGGGTTGTCTTTGCTTTTGCTGTCTCTATTATTCCCAATTTGTTTCTCATGAAATAGTTATTCAGACAAATCACTGTTGATCAAAGAAATGCAAATTAAGACAACTCTGAAGTACCACTACATACCTGTCAAATTGGCTAAGATGACAGGAAAAAATAATGATGAATGTTGGAGGGGATGTGAGAAAGCTGGGACACTGATGCATTGTTGGTGGAGTTGTGAATGAATCCAACCATTCTGGAGAGCAATCTGGAATTATGCCCCCAAAGCTATCAAAATGTGCATACCCTTTGATCCTTTGCTACTACTGGGCTTATACCCCAAAGAGATACTAACAAAGGGAAAGGGACCTGTATGTGCCAAAATGTTTGTGGCAGCCCTGTTTGTAGTGGCTAGAAGCTGGAAACTAAATAGATGCCCATCAATTGGAGAATGGCTGGGTAAATTGTGGTATATGAACGTTATGGAATATTATTGTTCTGTAAGAAATGACCAGCAGGATGAATACAGAGAGGACTGGAGAGACTTATATGAACTGATGCTAAGTGAGATGAGCAGAACCAGGAGATCATTATACACTTCAACAACGATACTGTATGAGGATGTGTTTTGATGGAAGTGGATTTCTCTGTCAAAGAGACCTAACTCCGTTTCAATTGATAAAGGATGGACAGAAGCAGCTACACCCAAAGAAAGAACACTGGGAAATGAATGTAAACTGTTTGCATTTTTGTCTTTCTTCTGGGGTTATTTTTACCTTCTGAATCCAATTCTCCCTGTGCAACAAGAGAACTGTTTGGTTCTGCACACATATATTGCATCTAAACGGTGACATATTTAACATGTATAGGACTGCTTGCCATCTGGGGGAAGGGGTGGAGGGAGGGAGGGAGGGGAAAAGTCAGAACAGAAGTGAGTGCAAGGGATAATGTTGTAAAAAATTACTCTGGCATGGGTTCTGTCAATAAAAAGTTATTTTTTAAAAAAAGAGTGAAAAAAATAGTTATTTAGATAATCCTGAGTACAGAGCTCTGTTATGGGCACAGGAGAAGACTTAAGATCTGGGGACACAAGATCAGATACCTACTGAAGATGTCTCAAAAGTCTTAGTATGGCTTTTAAGTTTTATTAAAGCTTTAATCAATCAATAATCAATCATTTAATTGCTTAAAACCACACTAAGACATCTAGAACATGCGGTATGGATAAGTATAATATATTGTACTATATAATCTATAAATGCATAAATTTATGCATAAAATGAAAAAGGTTGAGAAAGTATTATCTGAGGTCCAATATGGAAGGTCACTGTTACCACATGAAGCCAGGGAAGACTTCATGGGGAAGGTACCACTTGAATTGGTGGGCCTTAAAGGAAATTGATAAAAATTAAAAAGACAAAGTGGAGGAAGGAACTTATTGAAGACAGGGAGAAAAGGAAAAAGGAACAGAGGCAAAAGAACAGAGCATGAATGGGGGTGATCTTTTCCATCTTCCAAGCAACAGCAGCTAACAACTAAAATTCTCTTTCCTCTTTACTATCTTCTTTCTGCAAATTCTCTTTTCACATTATAGTCTAGGGGGTGGAGAAAATAATAGGAAAGACAAAGAATGAAAGTGAAATTTCATCAACAATAACAAAAACTTGTGATTGTCTAGTATTTTACTAATTACCCTAACTCTATGGGGTAGAAAGTGTATTATTTAAATTTTTCTAATTAGCTAAGGAAACCAAAGTCAGTCTAGATCAAATCACAAAAAAATCACAACATTAATAAATAGTGAAAGTGACACCTGAACTTTTGGCTCCAAGTTCAGTATTTTTTTCCACCATTTTATTATATATTAAGAAACTCTTAGTTCTCCTTTTTAAAAAAATCTGTATTCTTTCTTAAAAAGTATTGATATCACTTCTCACTAGTCTCAGGGCCTCTCTCTGTACCAACTTGTAATGAAGAAGCATAATGAAGCAAAATGAATCAACACCCATTGGTCGTATCTGACAATTGTATACCTCATTCTTCCTGAAGGCTCATATCCTCTCTGCTGAGAGAAGGAAGTTGTGTTTGCACCATTAATCCTCTGAAATCACTGCATTTATCAAAGATTTGATGATTTCTTTCAAGGTTACTCTCTTTTATGAAAATGCTGCCATCATTTTGTAAATGATCCTTCTGGTTTTGCTGATTTTTGTTGTTAGTTTGTATAAATGTTCCCAAATGTCTCTGAATTCTTGATATTTGTCATTTCTCATACTGCACTAATATCTTATTATATTCATATAACAGAATTTGCCCAGCTGTTCTCAAATTGAGGGCACTCAATTTGTTACCAAAAAAATACTACTATGAGTATATGGAATCTTTGACTTCCTTTGTGTATATTGCTAGTTTTGGTATTGCTGTGTTTGTGTATATAACTCAGTTACTTTTTTTTTTTTTAGTATAATTCAAAATTGTTTTCTAGTGAGAGTGAGTCATTTTCAATTCCACCAATATTGAACTAGTAGAGCATCTATTATATATTCATTTATTTAATGAAACTTTATTAAATGCCTATTATTGTGTATGCAATACTCCCCATTAGGTGACAGAAGCTATATAGAGTTAAGTAAAATACAAGCTCTGATCTTGAGTACCTTATATATCTAATACTATGTAGTTAATTCTAGGAAAAGCCTATTATAGGATGTTAGAAAAGAAAAACGCTGCTGTTTTCTAGAACCTGCAGTCTAATAGGGCAGATAAAACATACACACATAAAATGATTAAGAAAACAGTGAGATCATAGATAATAAATGGTACACAGTGTGAAAAAAAAGACTAAAAACTGGGAAAATAGTGGACTTCAATAGTGCAGCAATGCAATATGGCAGCTAAGAAAGTTAATTTTATTCTAAAATACACCAAAGGTTTCTCAGAGAAGTGGCAGTCTATTCTAAGTCTATCCTGGTCAGACAATCTCTGGAACACTACATTGAGTTCTGGGTGCCTCATTTTAGGAAGAGTCTTGATAAGCTAGACAGTGTTCTATGGAAAGCAACTAAGATCATAGAGGACCTTGAGATAAGACGTAGGAGATTCCCTGAAGGAAGGATGCTTAATCTGGAGAAGAAAAGAGTGTGCAGGGAGGTACATGATAGCTATGTTGCAAATTTCTAAAGGACTACAATCTTGGAGAGGGATAGAAAGAGAGAAACAGGAACAGTGAGTAAAGATTACCAAGAGGCAAATTTTGGCTTGATATAATGGGAAAAAATTTGAAATAATCTAAATATTATTATTAATATTATTATTACTGCCTAGAACTAATAGGTTTGCAAAATGCTTTGTAATTATTGTATCATCTTATCTTCACAACACATCCCTGGGGGGAAGGTATGAAATTATTATCTCCATTTTATAGATGAGGAAACTGAGGGAAACAGAAGCTAAATGACTTGTCCAAGATCATAATAAGTGTTTGGGACTGATTTTGATTTCAAGTTCTTTCTGACTCCAGAACCCAGCATTCTATCCGCTCAAAACCAAGTTGTCACAGATATTACTGTTCAGGAGGCCATAACTATCTTCAAACAAAAGCAGGACCACTGATTGCATGTATTTTTTTTTAAGGGATTCTTGTTAATTTTATGGTTTGGTCCTTAAGATTCCTTCCAAGTCTATGATTATGTAATAATGGATTACAAAAAGGTATCAGTTTGGAATCTGACTATAGCTCAAGTGCAGCTAATATTTAATGTTCATCCCTCTCTCTATGTAAATTTCCTAAAAGCATTAACTACCATCCACCCTGGAATCAATATAAAATACATACAAAATACATTATCTTCTAGATAGATTATTTCTTAGGTAGTTTTGCATCTTGTAGACAAGAGATAAATATTTATTTTTGGAGGAATATGAAGAACTAAGCATTTTAATCTTTTAAGCTAGTTGGAAGATGGTGGGAAATTCAGCCATTATCAAACTATTCCAGCTTTAAAATCCTTCAGTTTGGAGGACACATGACCAGAAACACTTTCTCTTTTATTATCTGAGCCTTTTTTTCTTCTCTGTTTCTCTACTCTGTCCTTCTGAGCCAGGTTTCTCTGTGTCCTTTGGAAATTACTTTCTCCAAAAAAAAAAAAAAAAAAAAAAAGCCTTAAAAAAAACCTTTTTCCTGGATTCTTATTCTAAGAAAGAATGACTCTGGGAAACAGGTTTTTTCTGGTCTTGCAGGAATCCAAATTCTACTTTATTTTAATATAATTAGTATAGTCTATGAAAATTGCTTCACTGCTGCTTTATCATACTTTCAAAATATTTAATCTTTTGCCTCTGGAAATCCATGCTAATGTCAGAACCGAGGATAGATCCTCAAAGAATCTTGTAACATAAATAGCTAACAGAATCTAAAATGTGCAACAAGAGATAAGTCATTGCTATCCCAGCATTGATCATTTAAGTACAGACCCAAAGGCATCCAGGATAGAGAGAACCTGTAGACCACTTTCTTGGAAACATAGCCAGAACTTCCATATGTTCCTGAGTAAATGCTTGAATCCATGCCCTTGCATAAAATCACCAGAATTCACCAAAGAATTTTTAAGCAGTTTTAAGTGAGCTCAAGGACTGTCTCAATGAATGAATGCTGCTTCCTTCACTCCCTAAATCATGAAAATTTCTCTTCCTTCCCCGGTGAGTGATTTAAACCACACCATTGGCAAGACAAGATGACATCTGTCTAAAACAGGTGGCAGACTGTTTCATATTCCCTCATCCACACAGTGACTACGCGTTAATGATTCTGATTATCATTACAACATCAACTTTTGGCAAACTACAGCATGGTATCTAGTCACTCAATCTTAAAATCTCCTGTAGAATAAGGATGTGACAATAATGAGTTTTTAATAACAAGAAATATAAGGGTAGTTGGCTTTAAAAATTAAGGAAAAAATATATGCAATGAACTGAGTGCTTGCCAAAATAAAATGTCATACTGGAAGTATTTTTTTTTAGATTTCTGACAGACATCATATATTTTCTTAAACCAATCAATCGATCATCCTTTCATTTACTTATGCAGCAGCCATTTATAGAGCAACTGGCATATGCAAAACACTCTGCTAGGTAGGCCCCAGAGGATAAAAAATAAAGATAATTAAGACATGGTCTCTGCCCTTGTGGCATTTGCCATCTAATTTGCATAATTCAGATTATGTAAATTTAGCATTATACTTGCAAGCTAAGCTAAAAGTCTATGAAAATGGGTGGTGACTGTTGATATTCAGAGTTAGTATATTCTTCTCTAGTCTTGAAGTAAATGTATGAACCAAATTAAAAAAAAAAATCATGGTATTGAGAGCTAAAAGAGCTGTTTTAGAGATCAAATATTCTAAATTCCCCATTTTCAAGATGGCTCCCTGCCTTCCTTAAAGTTCTAGCTAAAATTTCATGTTCTAAAAAAGGCCTTCCAATTTCCCATGTTTAACATATATTTGGATTACTTGCTGTCTAAGAGAGGGGATGGGGAAAGGGAGGGAAAAAATTTGGAACACAACGATTTACAAGGATGAATATTGAAAATTATCTTTGCATATATTTTGAAAATAAAAAGCTATTATTTAAAATAAAAAATAAAAGAAGAGGTCTTCCCTAATCCTCCTTAATTTTAGCACTTTTCAAAATTATTTTTACATGTGCTTGGAAAAAAATTAACTTCTATTAAGTGGAATTTTAGCATCTTTTCTTTGATATCATCTCCCACTTTTCCTATATATATCTTGTTTATGTATACTTGTTGGGGCAGCTAGAATAGAACTGAAAATAGAGTACTGTTCCTAGAGTCAGAAGCACATGAATTCAAATTTAACCTCAGATATTTACTAGCTACATAAATCCCAGGCAAGTCACTCTTCATCCATAAAATGAGCTGGGAAAGGAAATGGCTTTGCCAGGAAAAACCTGATGAGCATGACTGAATTATCTCAACAACAAACATATTTTTGTTTGGATGTGGGCTCTCTTATTACACTGTGAGTTCCTTGAAAGCAGGACTGATTTTTTGCTTTCCTTGCACAGTGGCTGGCACAGAATAGGAGCTTAATAAATACTTGTTAATAATCATCAATAATAAATACTTGATTAGACTTCTTGTTCATGTTTCCAGAGAACAGAACTAAACACAATAGAAGGACAAATGAACTAACAACACTATATAAAAGCAGAAGGGGCTGTCTTGTCAGGCAGTGAGCCTGGAGAACCTCAGGCAAAAGCTGGAGGACCACCAGTCAGGTACACCATAGGAAGATTTCTTTCAGTTATCAGTTAGATTAGACAGTCTATGAGTTTTTCTCCAACACTGAAAAACACGTTTTTTCCTCAGCCTTTGGCAAAAAAAAAAAAAAAGACTCTAGCCAGAGCCATGAAAATTGATAAAGACTCTCTTAAAGTACCCATGACACTGGGACAACATGAATGCTGGGATTCAGGGGTAAGTGACACAGGATATGCTGAGAGGAGATATACATATGTTCACACACACATATATATAATATAGAAATGTATATTATATATACATATGAATGAAAAGTGGGGGATGATATCAGAGAAAAGGTGCTAAAATTCCACTTAATAGCAGTTTATTTTCTCTAACTACATGTAAAAATAATTTTGAAAAGTGCTAAAAGTAAAAAGGACTAGGGAAGGCCTCTTTTAATTTATTTTTTAAAATAATAGCTTCTTATTTTCAAAATATATGCAAAGGTAGTTTTCAGCTTTTCACCCTGCCTAAACCTTGTTTTGCATGTTACTTCTGCTTACATTTATCTCTTTCTCTCTGTTCATATTATCTCTATTTTTGGTTCAGATTCTCATCTTTTGCTTAGATTAAATAATAATAGCAAATAGCTAGAATTTATATAGCATTTAAGTGATTGCAAAGCATTTAAAATATTTCATTTTATTTTCACAACTATCTTGGGAAGTGGATGCTATGATTTTCCCTGTTTTACAGACAAGGAAACTGAGGCAGAAGCTAAGTGTTGTCTGGTGTCATACATCTAGAAAGTGTATGAGGACAGATCTGAACTCAGGGAGATGAGTTCCTGATTCCAGACCTGGAGCACTCTAGCCACTGCACTACTCAGCTGCCCCTTCCCATAGTTATCAAAATGATACTTTTCTAAAACACAGTCACCTGCCCCAATTCAAAAGTAGTCAAAGATTTCCTATGACTTTTAGGATGAAATACAAAATCCTTAGGTTGGCATTTAAATCCCTCTACTACCCTATCTCCTACCTTGCCAGCCATATTTTATTTTATTCCCTTAGACACATATTAAGTGTTACCTATATGAAATATTTCATCTTCCCCTTTGTTGCCTTAGCACATACGATCCCCTATATCTAGGTTTCATTTGCTCTTCACCTCTGCTTAAAAATTCCCATATTCCTCCAAAAAGTAATTCAAGTAAAACTTCCTACATAAGGAGAGGCCCTTCCTGATGCCCACCCCTTATCTCAGTTACTTATACTCTTACTAGTTTTTTTGTTGTGGGACATCAATCAATCAGTAAATGTTCACTAAGCTCCAACTATGTGCCAAGCTATGTTTTAGGGAGGAAAAAAAGAGGCAAAAATACAGTTTCCTTTCAAAGAGCTTAAAGTCTAAGAGGATAGACAACATACAAACAAAAATATACAGAACAAACTATATACAGGATCAATAGGATGTTTAACAGAAGAGAAACATTAGAATTAGGAGAAGTGGGGAAACTCTTCCTGTAAAAAAAAGAGAGAGAGAGAGAGAGAGAGAGACAGACAGACAGACAGACAGACAGACAAAGAAAAAATGGTTCTAATTTGGATTTCAAGTAAGCTAATGAGGCTAGTAGACAGACCACAGGAGAGAGAGTATTGCAGGCCTGGAATGGAACACCTATATATGTACATGTCCCCCAGCAGGACCTTGGACATAGGAGGATGGGGTGGTGACTCTGGGGAATGAGACAAGAAAAAGGTGCTCCTGTGATTTGGTTCATATATAGGATTCTCAGGGAGGGAATTCCTTCTCCCAGTGAAGATCAAGAGATTGTTCAGTAACTTATTTTCTTAAAAAATTGCTCTAGGGTCACTGTTCAGTGTCAAACAAAATCAAAGACTTGAAAGAAAGTATGAGAATAAATTTTTGGTACTGTGAAAACTGGCCAAGTTTTACCAGCTATAGAAATTTGTCAGAGGGTCAAAATTATACTCAGAGGGTAGAACTGTTCAGGTGTCAGAAGCTGAAATGAAGACTGGCTGGCCCCGATCTCTTCCCCAAATGGCAGTCCTGGGACAAATGAACAGAGCATGCACTCTTCTGTCTTTTGCAGCAAAAATATCATATACATGGCTCCACAATACTATCTAGTGCAACCCAAATCAGATTGAAATGTAATTGGAAAATATTTAACAAATTTTAAAAATAATACATATTTAAGACTAAGGCAATATATGACCTATGTATAGCCTAGGAATCCCTATTTTTATATGTTTTTATATGACTTTATATATGTTTTATATGAGTTTAACACCATGGCCACTATATAGGAATCTCTTATATACACACAAAGATCCTTCTTGGAGATATAGGGATCAAAGTTGTTACTGACTCCTCTTGCCTAAGTCATATTAGTAGATTGATGGTCAATAGGACACAATAATTAAGAACTACAAAAATATGTCTGATAAACCCCCAAAATTCAGGTCTGGAATAAGAACTCACTATTTGACAAAAATTGCTAGGAAAACTGGAAAATAATATGTCAGAAACTTGGCACAGACATGTATCTCACACCTCATACCAAAATATGGTTAAAATGGATATTTGATTTGAGCATAAAATATGATACTATAAACAAATTAGGAGAACAAGGGATAATTTACCTACCAGATCTTTGGAGAAGGGAAGAATTTATGACTAAACAACAATTAGAAAACATTAAGAAAGGTAAAACAGATAACTTTGATTACATTAAATTAAAAAGTTTTTGCACAAACAAAACCAACAGAAACAAGCTTAAAAGGGAAGTACAAAGCTGGGGGGAGGGGAAATCTTTACAGCCACTGTTTCTGATAAAGGTCTCATGTCTCAAATTCATTCATTTATTTATTTATTTGCTCGCTCACTTATTTATTTATTTGATGAGAAATATGTAAAGAACCATGTCAAATTTATAAAAATACAAGTCATACTCCAATTGGTAAGTGGTCAAAGAATATGAAGAAATAATTTTCAGATGATGAAATTAAAACCATCTATAATCACATGAAAAAATGCTCTAAATTACTATTGGTTAGAGAAATGCAAATTAAAACAACTCTGAATACACAGTAACAGAAAGAATATGCGATGATCAATATGAAAGATTTGGTTCTTCTCAGTGGTTCAGTGATCCAAAGTAATCCCAATAAACTTTTGACAGAATGCTATCTGCATCCAGAAAAAGAACTAAGGAAACTGAGTTAAATCAAGACGTGCTATGTTCACTTCTTTTTTCTGTTTTTTTTTTTTCCCCTCTCTCCCATGGTTGTTCCTTTTTCTCTTCCAACATGATTCATAAAGCAATGTGTGTTTAAAAAAAAAAAAAGTGGAAAAAAAAATTGAGCTACCACCTCACACCTCTTAGATTGGCTAAAATGACAGGAAAAGATAATGATAAATGTTGGGAGGAATGTGGGGAAAATGGGACATTATTGAATGGCTGAACAAGTTGTGTTTTATGAAGATGATGGAATATTATTATTATATTAAAATGATGAATAAACTGATTTTCAGAAAGGCCTAGAAAGATTTATACAAACTGAATGCTGAGCAAAACAAGCAGAACCAGGAATATATTGTACACAATAATAGTACAAATATGCAATGATCAACTATGAAAGACTTGATTCTTCTCTGTGGTTCAATGATCCAAAACAATCCCAATAATCTTTGGAAAGAAAATGCTGTCTGCATCCAGAAAAACAACTAAGGAGACTGAATGTAAATCAATACATGCTATGTTCACTTATTTTTTTCCTGTTTTTTTTCTCTCCCATGATTTCCCTTTTGTTCTGATTTTTCTTTCCCAACATGATTCATAAAACAATATGTGTTAAAAAAAATTAACAATTTGTAAAATTTAAAAAAAGGTAAATCTATGTTCATTATTAAGTATGATTAAGATAAATCTCAGGAAATCTAGATGTTATGGGAAATATGAGAGGTAATGGAGAGTTATATTCTCCATGAGATTATAACATTCATGGACATGTAAAAGGAAAAAACCCTTCACGAGGCTCAAATGAGATTAAGCTTTTAAAGATAAAGAGATAAAGATTAAAAAATAGATAAAAGGTATTTTAAAAGATAAATGTCCTGTGAAAACCTGAAAATATTTTTAGACCAAAGTCAATCATTTTGGTTCTTTGGTTCAGATCTATGATTTCATTGATCTAGGGAGCTCCACAAGGTACTTCCTTTGCAACTTAATGGTCTTAGAGTTATTTGGGAAACTAAGAAGTTACACATCTTGCCCAGGATCACACAACCTGAATGTTTCAGAGGCAACATTTGAACTCAAGCCTTCCTGACTTCAAAGTTTGTTCTCTAACCATTGTACCACACTACTGATAATTATTATTGTTGTTACATAAAATTTAAGATTTTATATCAATTTTGTTTTAATATCCTGAAAGTTGAGTTTGACTGATCAGAGAGTAGAGGTGGAAAGTAGAAGTTTTTTCTATAGAAGCATGCATGTGTGTGTGTGTATATAACATGTATGTTTACAGACACACATGTATATTCATTCATTTAATCTGTAAACAACTACTTTTAAAGCACCTATTACATATAAAACATTTTGGCTAGGAACTAAAAGATACAAATCTATTAAGAATACATATACAGATATATGTGTGTACATACATAAATATAGGATCTTTTAAAGAATATATCCATATATACATATGTGTAAATGTATGCATGCATGTGTGTACTTATGGATGTAGATATTATTCTAAAGCCATATATTTTATTGATATACTTCATATTTCCAGATTTCATATGAAGATCTATATCTAAAGATTTTTGTCTCTGTTCACTCAGTTATTCAGACTATAAAAGTATATGAGAAAGGACTCTGGCTTTAGACCTACACCCAAAGGAAATAGCTGCCTATGACATGAGAATATTTTAAAATTTTCCCTATCCGCTGGTCTCTAGGGCTTGAAATTTCACTATTAAAGAGTTATTCTTCTGGATAATAGTAAGAATTTTCTATTCAAATATAAATTATCCATGGAAAGAGTCACACTTTAAGCTTGTGGCCTGCTATTCAATGCCATACAATTCCTTTTCAATATAAGAAATAGCTGAGAACCAAACAGGTATTAAAAAATAAGGCAATCTGTGGGAGAAGGGGTATCCTCTACAAAATTGTTGCACTTAGCAGATGGGAGAGGTCATAAAGGTTCTGGCCTATGGAGGTAGATTTAAAAGGCTATAAAGTACAGAGTAGGAAGGGACAGATAATGAAGATCCCCATCCTTCAAAAATCTTACTTCAGGCCAGCATCTCTGAGGGGGTAGGATATGATCCCAAAACTCTGTTAGGAAGTACACCTATGCATGACACCTATGCAAGCTAGATTTTTGACAATCAAATTTTTTACTTTGTTCTTTCATTAGTTAATTCTATACCTTGATTTTAATTCATTCCCTCTGCTGTGCTCATCAAAGACAGCAGAGTTGGCTGCTGTTTAATGGATGATTTCTTTTTCTCTGACTTGTTTTATGAATTTGGGCAGGATTTGGAAGGTGGGATTTGACATTATTGTACTATTGTTCTATTTGGTCCTGCTACCAAGAGATTTCAACAAGGTAACAGAATGGAAAGAATGCCAGATTTGGGGGGGAAAAAGACATAGTTATAGGAAAGTCATTTAATATTTAGGGGCAGCAAAATGGTGCAGTGGACAGAGTGCTAGACCTAGAAGTAGGAAGACCTGAATTTAAATCTCATTTCAGACTTGGTCTGTAACCTGATTGATCACTCTGTTTACCTCAGGTTCTTCAACCATCGGGTTGTTGTGAGAAACCAATGAGTACCCGGCATGTTGAAGAAGTTTAATAAAATGTTTTTTCCTTCCTTTCTCTATGAGCTCCAGTTCATTCAATTGTTACAAAAACTGGCATTCATATATAGTACTTTAAAGCTTGCAAATTGCATTACAAATATTATCTCATTTGATCCTCTCAATCACCTAGGAAAGAGGTGCTTTATTATCCCCATTTTACAAATAAGAAAACTTAGGTTTGGAGAGATCAAATAATTTGCCCAAATTATTAAGTGTCTGAGATAGTATTTGAATTCAGGTCGTCTAGATATCAGGTTCAATATTTTATCTTCTGCTCTACTTATGTGTCCTAATTTTAAGTAGAATAATAGTAGCATCTAATTCACAAGGATATTATAAGTATCAAATCAGATAATTTGTGTCAGCTACTGGTGAGCATGCTCTAGGAAGGAGAACTGAGGACCTTCTTTCTCCAAGATAAAAATTTGACTACCAAGAGAGATGCAAATAATGAATGGCTAAATAACGAAAAATTGAGAGAAAAGATGAACAGAGTAACAAGGCCATCTGGCCTGGGTGTCCTTTTCATTATTCATAGTTGTTTACATGTCTCCTGTTATACTGTGAATTCTTTGAAGACTTAATAAATGCTTCTTGAGTTGACTAAGACTTCTTAAACTTTTTTCATTTATGATCCTTTTTTGTCTAGGAAATTTTTACATGATCCCAGGTATAAAGCTATACAAAATAGGTATAGTCATCAAATATTTACCAATAATAATAATAAATAATAATTTTGCATTCTCTACATTCAGTTTACAAGACCCTATAAGGGGTTGTGAACCACATTTTAAGAAGCTAGGGATTAGACAGACTATATGCCTTGAGAGAAATACAAGGTATATCCTTGGGCTAATTATGAAGGTCTAACTATTATAGTTTCTTCCCCAATTAATATCCCCTGTACAAGGGGATGCTGAAGTTCTTGAATGTCTACCAAGATTGAACCAATCAGAAGTTCAGAATAATAGGTCCACAAGCTCAATCATATGTGTCATAACCTACTAGCAGTGCTAGGGTCTTCAAACCCAATAAAAATGGGGACACGATAAGAAATTATATCATAAATGGCATTTTTTCCGTGTAAATTAGTAAAATTGATTTAGCCTCAAATTGGATTGCTGTAAAGACTTGTCCTGTTTATTTCACACAGATGTTAATATTTGTATTAGTATACTGAAGACTTTATTAAGGACCAGAAACTCTTTAAGCCTGGAGGAAACTGTCTTTCATCTGGAAGGACCTGAGAAAAGCCCTGGCAGTTTTCATATTCCTTGTAGTCATTATAAATTCAGCCAAATCTAATATGTTTCAATATATCATGGTGAACTATGAGTTGTGAGTCAATATATCTTGAAAAATGTTTAGGAATAATTAGAAAAACATGATCATCTCTCCAACTCTTATAATTAGTCTCCTGAAACTAGATTTGTCTGGCATACAGTAAGCACTTAATAAATGCTTGCTGACTGACTGGTTGATCTTCAGTATCGAGTATCAAATCAGTCTATCACTGGACTGGATCACTGTGTTAGCCAGAACAGACAATAGCCAGCTTCTGCAACTAGTCACTTCCATGTACATATATTCACTACCATGTCAAGAAAGAATCGGTAGAGCGAGAGTTTTGGTGGGTGGCCAGTTCACCAAGTCTATACTCACTGCAAGAATGGCCAGATGACAATTTTAACTTTTCAAAGTGTTTTCATGTCTATGTTCTCATTTCATATCAAAAGCAACTGTAGCACAGACATCCACCCAGTATTCAATGTATCCAAGATGGGGCAGTTCAATGGAACCAAAACATTTTTTAGCACCGAAGTCAGAGTCAAAGATGAAAATAAAATTGGAGTCCACAAAGAAAGACTGAATAGACTGCATGTGAACCCAGCATGGAAAGAACAGCAAGATACAAAATGGTCTTCATAACCAATGGCATTTGTGGACACCAATAAGTGGATAATGTGCCAATCAGAATAAAGAATAGAAATGAGAGAGCTTGACAGAAAGAATTCTTAGAGAAGAAAAGAAATCCCATCTCTTTAGAGCCTATAAACTAAAAAAATATATACTTACATTCCCCTCCTTTTCAAAATCAGGTGGAAGAAGTTTCACAAAGTTATCTGGAAATACTCCTCGTCTTCCATTCAGTTCTCCTTCCCACCAGCCTACATCGATGCAATCCTAAAACATAAAAAGGAAGAAGTTGAGAAATAGCAGACATACTGAATGGATATTCTTTCTATCTATGTCTCTGTCTCTTTCTTCAGCTGCAGAACTTGGACAAATCACTTAAGCTCTGGAGAAGGAAACCACACAAGAGAAGAAAATGGGAAAACCCTTCAGTATATCTGCCAAGAAAACCCAATGGACAGAGATTCATGAGGGTTACAGAACTGTATGAATGAAACAAGTGAGCAATATAGTAATTGCCCAAGCAAACAATCTGGTAATCCAAATGCCCTGTCACGTACTGAGTAAAACAGGCACCAGCATCATGCAAGTTCAGTTCATTCATGTTGCAGATGAGACAATTGGGCCCAATAGAGAGTAAGTAGCTGTCCAAGGTAGGAGTTCAGCAAGCAGTAGAATGAGATTTGAACTAAGGCCCTCAGGGCCCAAACCTAGAGTTCTTTCCCTGGTATCATGCTATCTCTATCTATAGTTGAATTTTTTGCTTGGAAACCAGGTACTCAAGTTATTTTCTTTATGCTTCTTCAATGATATCCTCACTTCTCATGTTGGCACTCCTATAAATGTACCTCCTGCACTGTAAGGGTTAAATGAGATAATATTTGTACAAGTATTAGGCATAGTGCCTGAGATGTAGCAGGTGTTATAAAAATGCTTATTCTTTTCCCCCTCTTCCCTCTAAATCATACTATAAATACTCTTAAATTTGATCTCAGGAAATAAAAATTTGTATCTAAGTTCAGAATTAACAATTACAAGGACAAGATTCCCATCTAAGTTAAAAATTAACCAGACTGAACACAACAAAATTTGAATTGCTGTAATGATATTGTGCATGCATCCTTTTGGAATAATTACAACCAAAAAACTTTGAAATACCCATTTGCATTTGCGTTATATTATCTCAGTTCCTCTCGTAGAAGAATCTGATATAATCCTGGAGAATCCACATTGTTAACTGATGGTTTGTTTTTTAATTGAGGGGAAGTTGGAAGTAGAATTTCTCTGAAAAAAAAAACTAAAAAAACTCATCAATTAATGAAAAAAAATCAAATGAAGGTGGCCTAGTTGTACCAGATCTAAAATTATATTATAAAGCAGCAGTTACTAAAACCATTTGGTATTGGCTAAGAAATAGACTAGTTGATCAATGGAATAGGTTAGGTTCAAAGGACAAAACAGCCAATAACTTTAATAATATAGTGTTTGACAAACCCAAAGACACCAGTTTCTGGGATAAGAATGCATTATTTGACAAAAATTACTGGGAAAATTGGAAATCAGTATGGTAGAAACTAGGCATTGACCCACACTTAACACCGTACACCAAGATAAGGTCAAAATGGGTTCATGATCTAGGCATAAAGAATGAGATGATAAATAAATTGGAAGAGCATAGGATAGTTTACCTCTCAGACCTGTGGAAGAGGGAGGAATTTATGACCAAAGAAGAACTAGAGATCACTATTGACCACAAAATTTACATAGTAAATTTTGATTATATCAAATTGAAAAGTTTTTGTACAAACAAAACAAATGCAAACAAGATTAGAAGGGAAACAATAAACTGGGAAAACATTTTTACAATCAAAGGTTCTGATAAAGGCCTCATTTCCAAAATATATAGAGAATTGACTCTAATCTATAAGAAATCAAACCATTCTCCAATTGATAAATGGTCAAAGGATATGAACAGACAATTCTCAGATGAAGAAATTGAAACTATTTATAGACATATGAAAATATGTTCCAAATCATTATTAATCAGAGAAATGCAAATTAAGACAACTCTGAGATACCACTACACACCTGTCAGATTGGCTAGAATGACAGGGAAAGATAATGGGGAATGTTGGAGGGGATGTGGGAAAATAGGGACACTGATACATTGTTGGTGGAATTGTGAACACATCCAGCCATTCTGGAGAGCAATTTGGAACTATGCTCAAAAAGTTATCAAACTGTGCATACCCTTTGATCCAGCAGTGTTTCTACTGGGCTTATACCCCAAAGAGATACTAAAGAAAGGAAAGGGACCTGTATGTGCCAAAATGTTTGTGGCAGCCCTGTTTGTAGTGGCTAGAAGCTGGAAAATGAAAGGATGCCCATCAATTGGAGAATGGCTGAGTAAATTGTGGTATATGAATGTTATGGAATATTATTGTTCTGTAAGGAATGACCAGCAGGATGAATACAGAGAGGACTGGCGAGACTTACATGAACTGATGCTGAGTGAAATGAGCAGAACCAGGAGATCATTATATACCTCAACAATGATACTGTTTGAGGATGTATTCTGATAGAAGTGGATCTCTTCGATAAAGAGAGCCTTAATTGATCAAAGATGGACAGAAGCAGCTACACCCAGAGAAAGAACACTGGGAAATGAATATAAACTGCTTGCATTTTTGTTTTTCTTCCCGGGTTATTTATACCTTCTGAATTCAATTCTCCCTGTGCAACAAGAAAACTGTTCGGTTCTGCACACATATATTGTATCTAGGATATACTGCAACCCATTCAACATGTAAAGGACTCTTGCCATCTGGGGGAAGCGGTGGAGGAAGGGAGGGGAAAAATTGGAACAGAAGTGAATGCAAGGGATAATGCTGTAAAAAATTACCCTGGCATGCGTTCTATCAATAAAAAGTTATTTAAAAATTAAAAAAAAAATAACCAATCAGTAAGCATCTTGAGGAAAGAACCACTTTTGTTTGTTTTTTCCCTTGGTATCTCCAGTGCCTAACACAGTATTTTGTAAATAGTAGATGCTTCAAAAAATCTTAATTAAAAATTTAGATTATATGGATCAAAAAAAAAAAAAAAATCTCATCAATTCCCCTTCCTTTATTTAATCTCTGTTCCTGGATAAATTCTGGCCACCTGCAATGTCTTCCCTGCTTATCACCAAGTAAAGTGCCTTCCCCCTTATTCAAAAGCTGGCTCTAATATCAGCTGCTAGAGATACTCCTATCTCTCATCTATTCTAATTTACTCATACTAACCATTCAAGATAGTGATTTTTAGACTTTAGTTGTGACCTCAAGATCATGGACTTGGTTCACATTTATTTTTTCTCTGATTAGGACTATGTTGCCTCATAATTGATTTGCTGTGGTTATTTTTTTGAAATCTTTCTTTCTAGTTTTCTCAGTATTCCTGAATGAGCATTTATGTTTCATTTAGTTCCATCCCTAACAGTAAAAGAAAAATTACAGTATAATAGCAATTTTCCTTTTTATTATGAAATTAATGAAGCACCTTCTATCCAATAAATAACATGAAGCTATGTGACAGACTTCTAGTATTTTTTTAAATATTACAAAACTTTGTGGAGTGGTTTTCTATCTAATGTATCTTTTTTTTTTAATGCCAATTGGCCTGGTTGACTATTTTAGGATTTATCTTGCCCCTATTCCTTATTGGAAATCACAGTATGAATTTGTCTATGACTCATTTCTTAATCTGCAAGAGGATCATAATGACACTTGTATCTAACTATCTTATAAAATTATTATGAAAAAATATGCTATCTATCTTAAAAGGATATGGAAATGAAATAGGAGTTGGCATGATCAAAGGAAGGCTAAAATACTTGTCTGCTTGTTCTGATTGCTGGGAAGAAATATAAACTTCACACCAAAAAAAAAAAAAAAATGGGGCATTAGTTGCCTGTATAAACTGGCTTAAGAGGACTAAAAAAATGAAGCCTGTTGAAAAAAAAATGAAGCCTGTTGAAAGAACAGAAGGAAAATGGTAATTAATATCAGGATATCTGATGAGAGATGGCAGTCTACAGAAAACTTGAGAAAAAAAATTTTTTTCCCAAAGACTCACAGGCTAAATTAAGGCAAAACCAGAAGAATTATTTTGACATCAAAATGAGAAGTGAAAATGATGATGAAGTTTTCTCTTACAAAACCAAAAGCTGAAATATACAAGCAGTTAATAGGATGAACAGGAAACTAACCAACAGAGAAATGAGAATACTATAAGAACCAAATACTGCTAAATTTTGTAGCAGGCGCAAGTAAGGAATAAAAGATATCAACTATAAGTCTGAGAGGAAAGTGTATAAGAAAAGGGAAGCCTTATTGGTTGAATACACTTAGATCCCGATTTTGCTCCCAAGATGAAGAATATGGAGATAAACTTTTCACTGCTGAATTAATCATACAAAAACCAATTCCCGAGGTGGGATATTTATTCTTCCAAAATTAATTTTCTGAAGGGACCAAGAAATCATCTTTATGTTCTACTACTAGGTGGGTACTTGGAGTAAAACATTTAATAGGGCTTTATAAAATGTAAATGTTGCTTTTCTTGTTAAAAGATAAAACTGAGAGACAAAGCAAAATATATTTATGTATATCTTAGGGATCCAAGGAAGCTACTACTAACATCTTCTAGCATTACCGAAGTAGGGAGAACAGGACCTTTAACACTTCCTAATGATGAATCATCACTTCAGAACAATTCCAATAAATTGGAATGAAAAATGCCATCTCTATCCAGAGAGAGAGAACTATGGAGACTGAATATAGATAGAAGCATAGTAATTTCAATTTTGTTTGTTTTTTCTTTCTTATGTTTTTTCCCTTTTGGTCTGATTTTTCTTGTACAACATGACAAATATGAAAATATGTTTAAAAGGATTGTACATGTTTAACCTTTATCAGATGGCTTGCTGTCTTGGGAGGAAGGGAAAAAGAGAGAAAAAAAATGGAATATCAAATCTTACCAAAAAGAATATTGAAAACTACCTTTACATATAAATGGAAAAATAAAATACTAATGAGAAAAAAAATGATAAATCATCACCCTCTTTAGAGTATACTTAGGACACAGAGGAATGACTAATCCCTGTCACCTATTTCTAAGTCAAATGGCAACTAAGTTCTCTTGATTTCAGAAGCATCCCAGGAAAAAATAAATTAGAAATGAAGGACAAAAGGTCCAAGCTAGGACATTGGCCCTCAATGCAATACCTATCCTATCTACCATGTTACAGGTAGCCTAGGCAAACTAGACAAAGAGAGAAAGAGAAAGGTATTATGATGGAATAGGAAAAATAATACTTGAGAATGAAAGACAACAACAAAAACAACTATGCTTCTAAACTATGTGTCATCTTGTAAAGTCATACCATCCTTTTGGATCTCATGCATAATAATAAGGATAGTAATAGTAGTTCACATTTCTATAGGGCTCAAAGACTTAAGCACTTTCCCCATGAGGAATCAGCTATGTAGTATAATTTTGGATGAGTCACTGAAGGGAAGTATGTGGTCATGGAAGAACTACCAGATTTGGAGGAAGAAGTCCTAGGTTTGAATTCTGATTCTGAGGATAGTAGATACTCTTCTGTTTCTCTCTTTCAATTAGAAGTAGGGAAGTGACAGATGAAAAAGAAATGCAAGTGTAGTAAAAGTCTGCATTTATTAGTCTGTCATTGCCTCTAAAGAAAATTCCTCTTCTGACTATTCAAAGACTTCAGGAGTCTAGCATAGAGAAAAAGAAATCACTATCACTTGTGTGGACTACAACAAATCAATTAATTTCTGGGGATTTCATTTCATTCATCTGTAAAGCCAAAGTGTTGAACATTAACAGCTATATTCACTTCTAAATCTATAATTTTATGTATGACCCATTGGTTTCAACTCTCTGGACCTCAGTTTCCTCATCTGTAAAAGTAAGAGGTTAAATTTATAAGATTTCTAGGTCTTTTTCAGATCTAACTTTCTATGGTTTTATTCTCAGCTTCCATTCTTCACAGCAGTAATATTGTAAGAAACAATCCTTGAAAATCAAAGAGGGCCTTCAAGATGCCCTTGGAGGAAGCTTTCAGAAGCTGCTATCATTCATCACCTCCAGGTTAGCTCACTCATTTCCAAGCATTTCAAACGAACTCTTGGTTTGGTCTTGGAACACAACAAAAATAAAAGCCCACATTTTGACTTTTTCATAGTTAAAAAACTCTGCATAGTTAAAAAAATAATAATAATCCAAGCATTAATCAAAGCAATACTACATAAGGGGAACTGTAGGATATCAGACTATATGTGTGATATTAACAGCTTGGATGATCTTTAGTCCCTAAGCCTGCTAAAAGGGAAGTCCTGGTTTTCTCAGAAAACCCTGCACCTTACTTGAGTGGATGAGCACTACACAAAACAAAACTTTCCAACCTACGGGGAGGGGGATGGTGGGTGAAGGAATTAGTTTAACACCTGGCCCAAGTTAAAGTTTCATACCACTTTGCCACATCATTTCTCCTTTGGTGGTTAGCTCTCACAGCTGTTGGTAAATGATTTCCAAGTTATCAAATGCAACGAGATTTGAGAAGACTGCTTGTGTGGAGGCGTAAATTGGGAAAGTGAATACTGTATAGGTTGCCCGGGTAGAATATGAATTAGCTGCTAAGTGAGCCTCAAGTCCCTCAAGTTTTCATACCCTATAGCATTCCACCCATGTTAAAAGGAAGCAACTTTCAATATTTTTAATGAAATCTTTCTGCAAAAAACCTCAAGGGACTATAGAGAGACAGCTCCATCTATATAAGAACCCACAGCTCTCAGGGTTCAGCTTGTTACCACTTCCCCTCTCCACCCCCCAATCCTCAAGAGATGTAATTATTCTACACAGCTGGGGGATCAGCTCAAATTTCTCCCAAGGTTCCCATAAGCTGGTTACTAAAGTAAACTTATCAACATTATAGTTTGAAAGACAGCAGGAAAAAAGTAGTATTAGCATAACCTATAGTTAGCAGAAATTCATGGGGGAAATATATAGTCTGTGTAATGGTCACTCTAACATACATCACAATAGTGACTCCCCTCCCAAAATTACATTCAGTCAACTCCCTCATTCCTCCATCTACCAGAATGTTAGACTCTTATTCTGGGACTATTCTGGGTGAGCAATGATTATGTTATCTTGATCCAGCACTTGAGCTTTTCTTCTCAAACATTTCCAAATAATGCCTCCATAAACTACCATCCCTTTTCTTATTATATGTTGTCTTTCTGCATTAGAATGTAAGCTACCTAAGGGCAGTGCAGTCTTGCTTTCCTTCTTGTGTATCCTGCGTTAAGAACAGTAACTGGAACATCATAAACACTTAATGGGTGCTTTATTATCCTTTCATTCATTCATTTATACAGAGTTCTTCTCTGCACAGGGTTCTTCCTTGCTAATAATTATCTATTTAGGCATCCATTCCTCCATTCAAAACCCTCTAACGGTAAAAACTACTTGAGTAAGAATCATAAATACTGGTTTCTGAGGTCTCACCTCAAAACCTGCAAATTTACAAAGATAAAAAAAGACAGGAATAATCAATATTGGAGAGTTTATGGGAAAATAGACATACTGCAGGCAAATTAGCCTACCTATGGCCTATCTTACAGAGACTGAGAGATAAGAAAGGTTTTTATATTTTAAAATAAAAATTGTATTAAAAAACATAAAAACTAGGGGCAGCTAGGTGGCACAGTGGATAGAGCCCTGAAGTCAGGAGGACCTGAGTTCAAATCTGAATCTCAGACATTTAACACTTCTTAGCTGTGTGACCCTGGGCAAGTCACTTAACCCCAAATGCCTCAGCAAAACAAACAAATAAATGAATGAATGAATATATTTACACACACACACACACACACACACACACACACACACTATACAAAGATCTCTGTAATTTGGCCTTTGAGCTTAGGAACACTAGTGTATTGTTAGTGTGAATCAGCACAAGTATTTTGGAATTATAAAGATAAAGTGACAAAAATGCCTAAATTCTTTCACTCAGAGACCTTATTACCTGACTTACATACCAAGAAGGTTATTGATAATAAGAAATTCTTGATCTATACGAAATATTTATAGCAACATTTTTTATGACAGCAAAGAATCAGAAATAAAGTAGATGTCTTGTTGAACGGGAAATAGCAAGGAACATAATGGAAACTTACTATGTATGGAAGAGGATGACTATAGAAAAACATTAAAAGATTGAGATGAACTGATGCAGAATCAAGTGAGCAAAGCCAAGAAATTAATATAACACAATGTCTACAACAATATAAACAGAGACAGCAAAAAAAAAAATCCAAAATGAATATTGCAAAATTACAAGTAATGCTCAAAATAGATATATATATGAAGAGTCAACCCCAACACATCCCTTTGCAGAGGGGGAAAGTTCTACAACTATAGTGTATTGCACATAATTTAGTCATTTTTGATGTATTAATTTTCCCCCTTTTTTTTCTTTTGTCTCTAAAATTATTATTTGTTTAGTGAAATGGCTTTCTGGGAGAAAAAAGAGGAAGCATATTGAAGGAATTAAAAACACAAAAGATTTCCATAAAAAATTATTTTGAGAATAAGAAAACATGCTTTTAAAGACTGGCTCTGACACTTGGTTACGTAAACTTGTAGGGCAGAAACTGCTATATTTTTGTTTTTGTATTCTCAGACTAACAAAGGAACCAAGGCATAGTAGGTATTTAATATATGCTTGTTAACTGACTGAAAGTCAATTTAATCTAAGCCTCAATTGTTCTTTTTGTTTTTTAATCTAATAGGATTAATGATGTTTACATCATAGCTCCTTAAACTGTGGTTCATCACCTCTCACATAGCATAGCTGAATACGGGGATTGTGAAAAATAAATTTCTTTATGATTTGATATCAGTAAATGTTTGATTATTATATCTATATACCTAGGACACATAAAAACAGCAAAAAGGAGTCGTGAGTGAAAAAAGTTTAAGAAGCTCTGATTTATACTACAGCCACAGAGTTGTGATGAGGAAAGTGCTTAGGAAATCCCAGAGTACTACAGAAATGTATGATAAAAGGAATTATGGATTTGTGATGGAGAGAGCCATCTGCATCCAAAAAGAGAAGATTTAGAACATATTCTATTACAGCATAGTTTTTAAATCTTTTTTGTTGTTTTTGCTTGCTTTTTTTCTCATCCCCCCGCCCCCCACTTTTTTGACCTGATTTTTCTTGTGCAGTATAATTGTGGAAATATGTATAGAAGAATTGCATATGTTTAACATGTATTGGATTACTTGCCATCTAAGGGAGGGGGCAAAATTTGGAACACAAGGTTTTGCAAGGGTGAATAATGAAAACTACCTTTGCATGTATTTTGAAAATAAAAAGCTACTATTTAAAAAATGTATTACTATAACTGAATTATGTCCAAACTCCTTGGTCCATGATTCAAGGTCCTATGTGAGCTATCATCTCCTTACCTTTCAAGTCTTATCCCTCCATGCCTAACTGGACTAATGTATACATGCATTCAATGTTTTTCTTTCTTTGTGCCTCTGCAAAGCCCTTAGTTCCTAATATTGGTCTGTTAAATTTCTAAAAACTTTTAGGAAAGGAGAAGGAAGCAAATTAAGCATTCATTAAGTGTTTACTATGTATCAGACACTGTGCTAAGTTTCTGATAAATATTGTATTTCATTCTCATCATCATCCTGAGAGGTAGGTACTACTATGAACCCCATTTTACAGTTGAAGAAACTGAGGCACATTTCTCAAATATAAAGGGACCTGAGTTGAATTTATAAAAATAAGAGCCATTCCCCAATAGATAAACTGTCAAAGGATCTGAATAAGCAATTTTCAGAAGAAATAAAAACCATCAAGAGTAATAAAAAAATATTCTCTCTATTGTTTAGAGAAATACAAATTAAAACAACTCTGAGATACTACCTCATACCTATGAGATTGCATAATATGACAGAAAAGGAAAATTATAAATGTCAAAGCAGATTTGAAGAACTAGAGTTACTACTGCATTGTTGATGGAATTGTGAATTGGTCCAACAATCCTAGAGAACAATACCCCAAAATTGTGCATACCCTAAGACCATGCAATATCACTACCAGATCTATATACCATAGATTTCAAAGAAAAATTTAAAAAATTTTTAAAAAAATAAAAATTTAAAAAATATTTATTGCAGCTATTTTTATGGTGGCAAAGAATTTTAAATGGAGGAGCTGTCAATTAATTGGGATTGGCTGAACACGCTGTGACATATGATTATGATAAAATATTATTGTGTTATAAGAGCAGAATGCTTTAAAAAAAGAAACCTGGGAAAATTTATATGTACTGATTCAGCAAAGTGAAGTGAGCAGAATCAGAAGAATATTATACATAGTAACACTCATATTGTAATGATGATCAATTATCAAAAATTTAGTGACTTTGTTCAATACAATTTCACAGGACTCATCATTAAAATTCCCATCTACTTCCATATAGAAAACTGATGAACTCTGAATACATTTAGAAACTGAAGCACAATTTTTATAAAAAATTTTCTTGTTCTTTTTTCGCAACATAGCTAATATGGAAATATGTTTTACATGACTTCACACATAAAACTGATATCATATTCCTTGCCTTCTCAATAGGTGAGGAGGGGGCTGCAAAAAGGAAGAGGATTTGGAACTTAAATATAAAAAAAGCTAAAAAATAATAAACTAGCAAGTGAAATAAAATGAATAAATAAATGAATAAAAAGCAAAATGAGCACATAAAAAAAATTTTTTTAAGACAGCTGGTTATCATCCTACACTATGTTATATTGGGTAAAGAAGCTTCCTAAATGAGTTTCATCTGAATATATCACTTTAAGTAGCTTAAAATGAGATTCACTGGATAATATGGCTGCAAACATATTGATTATAGCCTTAATATTTTGAAAACTGTAAAACAGAAGTGTTATAAAAAAATTTTTTTAAAGAAGAAATTGTGGGCAGCTTTGAGCTCAGGTTTTCTTCCCTCCAGGCCCAGTGTTCTAACCAGTGTATCAATAAATCTGCCTTTACATCTCAATTTAAATACTGACCCTTCCATGAAGTCCCCCTGAATACTCCTGAATCAGCAATGATCTTTCCTTCCTTAGAACTTGTATACATTTTCCATCTCTTTTATCATATACTATTCTGAATTCTATTTATTTCAAGAGTGAAATTTGTCCTCAGATCTTTAATGGACCAACTAAAAGCTATATCATAAAACTATAAAGGCAAGTTTGATACTAAGCAAAAAGTAAATTATAACAATTTTGAAAAATGAAAAGTGAATCCTTGAAGATAACTTCCTATAATATTAGTGCTTGGGCCACTACTTGACTAATGTTTGTGTTTACCTCTAATATAATATGAGTCATTTTGTTTTATTCTGAGTTGTTTAAATCAATTCTGTCAGGATAAATGGTGATCTTATCAATAGCATTACTATAAAGAACCATCAATAAGTGGAGCTTTTAGAGAAGATATTTTTGGTGGTACCAAATACCATCATATGTATCTAGCTTAGTCTGGCAATAAATTATTACTAAATTTAAATGTGTTTTTTATGAAAGATTAATAAAGCACTGATTTTTCTCTCTCGCTTGCCAATGAAAGCCATAAATCATGAATACTAAAACTAGATTTACTATCTTCCAGGCAAATGGGTTCTCACAATAGATTTTACAAAATTATCTGGATCTGCTTTAAAAGAAAGCCTTTTTAATATGCAATATAAAATAAAATCCAAAAGACATATACAGTGTACAAATCACAAGTAGTAGACTTACTGTGATTTTTTTCCTAGAATTCCTAGAATTCCCCCTAATTAGAATAGTAATTAAAAGGAAATTAAGAATGTGTTTCAAAAAGAATCTGAAAACAATTGCATTGTGAGAATTAAGATGCTAAGAACAAAATTCCTAAGTTCATAAAAATGTTGAATGGTCTAATAAATATACTGTTGTTTCATCACTACACTACCTTTAAAGGTTTACTAATTTACACAAGAAATTCTTATAACAAAATTGTTTGAACATTTCTTTAATGAACTTTAGTGAGCTGAATCCAAAAATTTTTCCCTTTCTTTTTAAAAAGAGTTGTCAGAAGTACAATGAGACCTAAGAAAGACTTTAGCTTAAAAGGCCAAGGTGTCCCATGGCATCCAAGGCCATCTCCAGTCGTCCTGATCTATATCTTGCCACTGGACCCAGATGGTACTGGAGGGGAAAGTGAGGCAGATGACCTTGGCCAGCCCTCCTTCACCTGCATATCATAGCATCCCCTTCCTGATGTCATGGTCCTCTGAAAACAAAGGACAAACAACAGAGATACTAGGAGGAGAAGGGATTGGCCTGAATTCACACTGCTAGTATGAAATTCAATACATGAGCCATTACAGGAAACTGATTAAATACTTACTGATTGCCTACTGATTCTTTGCTCTCTATCTGCTACCTCATACTACAAAGTAAATAATATTTTATCATTTTAGAATATATATTTTAATTTATTTTCTAAGTTTATGCAACTTTCCTAGGGCCACTTGTAATATCCATGGTCAAATTCAAACTCAGGTCTCACATAACTACAGTCATGCAATCAATTAAGTATTTATTAAGTGCCAAGTACTGTGCTAATAAGCCTTGAAGATACAGAGACAAAAGACAGTCCTCCGCTTTCAATAAGGTCAACTGGGGGAGACATCATATAGTCCATCATACACAAAGGAGAGTTTTAATTGAATTGAATATATTGAAAATATATTGAATTCAATAAAATTGAATTATTTGAATTGAAATTGAATATATTTGAATAAATTGAATTGAATATAAATTGAAATTGAATATTAAATAAATTGGAGATATTGAAATTGAATATAATTGAACATAAATTGAAATTAATAATTGAAAATGGAATAAATTAAAAATAATCAACAGGGGGAAGACTCTAGAATTAAGGGATGCCAGGTAATGCTTCCCACAGGAAGTGAGATTTTAGCTGGCAACTGAAGGAAAACTAGGAGAGGGATGAGGAAGAATATTCTGGGCACTGAGGTCAGATAATGACAAGGTCCAGAATTGAGAAGGGGAGTCCTATATGTGAGAAATAGGAAGGATGCCATGTCACTGACTCACAGAGTATGTAAAGAGTATAAGAAGATTGGAAATGTGGGAAACAATGCTGTTGTGTGTGTGTGTGTGTGTGTATACACACACACACACACACACACACACATATATAAAGGGAACTGAATGCCAAACAAAAGATCTTATATTTAATAGTGGCAAAGATAGGGAGCCAATGGAGTTTATTAAGTATGTATATGAAGGGAGAAGGGATGACATGGTTAGACTTGTAATTTAGGAAGATCATTTTTTTTCCTTTCATAGTATTTTATTTTCCCAAATACATGGAAAGATAGTTTTCAGCATTCATTTATTGTGTTCCAAATTTTTTTCTCCCTCCCTTTCCCCTTCCTCCTTCTCAAGATAGCAAGCAATCTGATATAGACTAAACATGTGCAATTCTTCTAAACATAATTCCATATATGTCATACTGCAGAAGAAAAATCAGACCAAAAAAAGGAAAAAAAATCACAAGAATGAAAAAGCAAACAAACAAAAAAGGTGAAAAGACTACACTCAGTCTCCATAGCTCTCTCCCTGGATGTGGATAGCATTTTCCCTCCCACATCTATTGGAACTGCCTTGGATCACCACATTTGAGAAGAGTCAAGTCTAATACAATTGATCTTACTGTTATGTACAATGTTCTCTCTCTCTCTTTTTTTAATTTTAATAGCTTTTTTTTTAAAAGTTATATGCATGGGTAATTTTACAGCATTGACAATTGCCAAACCTTTTATTCAAATTTTTCCCCTCCTTTCCCCCACTCCCTCCCCTAGATGGCAAGATGACCAATACATGTTAAATATATTAGAGTATAAATTAAATACAAAATAAGTATATTTGTCCAAACAGTTATTTTGATGTACAAAAAGAATTGGACTCTGAAATAGTGATACAATGTTCTCTTATTCACTTCACTCAGCTTCAGTTTATGTTAAGTCTTCCCAGGATTTTCTGAAAGCAGGCTGCTCATCATTTGTTATACAATAATAATATTTCAGGAAGATCACTTTGAAAGCTGAATGGAAGATAGACTGGAATGAAGACAGATGAGTGGTAAGGAGATAAATCAGAAAGCTATTGCAATTGTCCAGGTGTGAGGTGATGAAGACCTGCACTGGGACAGCAACATAGACAGAGGAGAAAAAGGAACATATATGAGAAATGTCATAAAAGTAAAATGAACAAGCCTTGGCAACAAACTGGGAAGTTGGGAGAAAGAGTGAGGAGTCGAGGATGACAGCAAGGTTATGAGCCTTGATGGCTGCAAGGATGATGGAGCTCTCAAGAGTAATATGGAAGTTAGAAAGAGGGGAGAGTTTGGGGGAGAAAGAAATGATGTATTCAATTTTGGACATTCTGAGTTTAGCCTGTTAACATGTGATTTGAGATTTCCAATAAAAAGTAGAGAAGCAAGACTAAACATCAGCAGCATAGAGACTAGTACTGAACAAGTAAATGTGAGAATAAGCAGCAAAGAGATAATAAATGAATCCACTGGAATTGATGAGACCAAGTGAAGTAGCATAAAAGGAGAAAAGAAGGAAGCCCATAAGAGAGTACTAAAGAACACCCAGAGTGGGTGGATATAGTCTCTTTTTGGCACCTGAAATAATAATTATTATTGGTAGTATTATTACTACTAAGATTTTTAAGAGTCTATAAAATATATGGTGCTTAATTTTGCATTTACCAAGTAAGTACAAAACCAAGATGTCACATTGCATGGGGGAAAATCATTGGCCATGGAGTCAGAGAATCTGGCTTTGAATTCTAGTCCTAATATAACCCTGAATAAGTCACTCAACCTGCCCAGCTTCCTCATCTATAGAATGAAGGTAATGTACTGCGTAGTATTAGGGATTCTCTAAGCTCTAAATTCCGTGCTCCTACATATTATCTTTAAAAAAAAACTAGTGTTTCTGTTTTCAATATAAGGCAATATGGGTTCACAAAAGAAACATTTCTGAATTGAAAGATAAAAATGAGGTTTTTAATTGTAAGAGAACTTGCTTTACTGTTCATATAACCTTCATAACTAGAAAAGGTATCCCTCAAAGTAAAATAAAATTATTGTTCAATATCTCTACACAGAAAAGCTATAATTAAATGTACTCTGCAGGTAATCTGGGAGATTGTCTCTCACAAACCAGTTATAAATAAAGGAAGGCTTAAATAAGAATCTTATCACTCAGAAATCCATAAGTCCTTGGGTTTGTATAGTGATGGACAGGAATCAAGGGCATTCAAGTTGATTATTTCCAGGAAAAATCAATGATGTGATTTTTAACATGCTATTTACACCAAAGCCACACAAGGACATTCCGCAAGAATAACCAAGAAACTGGCTAAATAACTAATTCTGTTCATCATTAGAAGCAACATGCCACAGTAGCAAGCAATGAATTGGGTTGAAACACTTGATCCCTAGCAAGCTATCTCCTAATTTCTAAAAAAAGATTGTCACCACACTTGGAGTTGTTAAAAAAAAAAAAAAAGTAAGTGCTATATAAATAAATATATACATATGTATATTTATATTTAAATACGAATATATGCAGTTATAATTTTACATATATAGTTATAGAGCTAAACAATGTGATATATGTGTACATAAATAATTTTATTTTATATTTAGATATTATGTTATATTATATATGGGGCAAAAAGCTGATGCAGTGGATTTGCCCCTAGGTTTAGGAGGGAAAGAATTTAGTTCAAATCTGGCCTCAAATGCTTACTAGCTGTGTGACCCTGAGCACATCATTTAAGTGCTGTCTGGCCCAAAATCCTCTTCAGTAAAAGGGGATAAAAACAGCCCCTACTTTGGAAGGTTGTTGTTAGAATCAAATGAAATAATATTTGTAACATGCTTAGCTTAATATCTGGCACACAGGTGTTTATTGAAAGTTTATTCTCACCCCCAAACAAATACCAAACTTGAAATTCTAAAAATAAAAGGAGAGATTAATAAAATTGAAAGTAAAAAAACTATTGAATTAATAAATAAAACTAAGAGTTGGTTTTATGAAAAAAAAACAACAAAATAGATAATTTTAGTTAATTTGATTAGAAAAAGGAAAGAGGAAAATCAAATTGTTAGTCTTAAAAATGAAAAGGGAGAACTTTCTACCAGTGAAGAGGAAATTAGAGCAATAATTAGGAGTTGCTTTAACCAACTTTATGCTAATAAATTTGACAACCTAAGTGAAATGGAGGAATATTTAAAAATAAATAGATTGCCCCTATTAACAGAAGAGGAAATAAATTACTTAAATAGTCCCATTTTAGAAAAAGAAATAGAACAAGTTATTAATCAACTCCCTAAGAAAAAAACCTCCAGGACCAGACGGATTTCTATGTGAATGCTACCAAACATTTAAAGAACAATTAACTCCAATACTATATAAACTTTTTGAAAAAAAATAGGGAATGAAGGAGTCCTACCAAATTCCCTTTATGATACAGACATGGTGTTGATAGCTAAACCAGGTAAGATGAAAACAGAGAAAAGAAAATTATAGACCAATCTCCCTAATGAATATTAATGCAAAAATCTTAAATAAACTATTAGCAAAGAGATTACAGAAAATCATCCCCAGGATAATACACCATGACCAAGTAGGATTTATACCAGGAATGCAGGGCTGGTTCAATATTAGGAAAACTAATAGCATAAACTATATCAATAACCAAATTAACAAAAATCAAGATTATCTAAATAGTTGCAGAAAAAGCATTTGATGAAATCTAACACCCATTACTATTAAAAACACTAGAGAGTATAAGAATAAATGGACTTTTCCTTAAAACAATCAGTAGCATCTATTTAAAACTATCATCAAGCATCATATGTAATGAGGATAAATTGGAATCATTCCCAATAAGATCAAGGGTGAAACAAGGTTGCCCACTATCACCATTACTATTCAATATTGTATAGAAATGCTAATTTTGGCAATAAGAGAAAAAAAAAGAGATTAAAGAAATTAGAGTAGGTAATCAGGAAACCAAATTATCACTCTTTGCAGATGATATGATGGTATACTTAGAGAACCCTAGAGAATCAACTAAAAAACTATCAGAAGTAATCCACAACTTTAGCAAAGTTGAAGGATACAAAATAAATCCACCTAAATCATCAGCATTTTTATATATCACTAAAAAAATCCAACAGCAAGAGATACAAAGAGAAATTCCATTTAAAATAACTGTTGATTGTATAAAATATTCGGGAATCTATCTGCCCAGGGAAAGTCAGGAACTATATGAGCAAAACTACAACTTTCCACACAAATAAAGTCAGATCTAAGCAACTGGAAAAAAATCAAATGCTCATGGATTGGTCAACATAGAAGAACATTCTTCCATCTCTCCTTCCTCCTCACTCCACCTAAACCTAAATTTTTTTTGTCTCCATCATCATTGTGTCTTATACATGTGCAGTCATGCAAAATATTCAGTCCTTCATTGCAACACTTTGAATCTTTTCTTATTGACAATCTAATTCTACTACAACTGCTTCTAAACTTTTTTTCTGTGCAAGTAGAGAATCTAATCTGTCCAGAAAACACAGGACATCTACCCTAAAATCCCTCTTCTCCTCAATTCTAAACTTTGGATATCCTTAGTCACATTCCTCCTCCTAATTTTTGTTTCTTTATTCTAGTTTCAAAGAAACTACACCTTACCAAGGGCAGCTCTGCAATTTGTGTCCTCAAATTGTGCAGGTGGTACATCAGATAGAGCTTCTCTACCAGGGCTGCTCCCTGGATCAGAGCACCAGACAGAGATCAAGCAGGAAGCAGCAACTATATTGTAGGATGTAGTTCTTCCCAGGGCTCACTTGTTAGTGAACCAGTGGCAATTCCGAATGATTTCCTTGGCTTCCTTCAAGTCCCAGCTAAAATCCTATCTTTTATCAAAAGCTATCCCTAAATTCTCTTAATTCTATTACCTTCTCTATGCTAGTTATTTTGCCTCTATATAATTTGTTTGCATAATGTATCCTGCTCCTTGAGTGTAGGAATTGTCATTTGCCTCTTTCTGTATTTCTAGCTCTTAGCATAGTGTCTATCTAGCATGTGGTAGGTGCTAAATAGATGTTTACCAACTGATTGATAAAGATCCTGCCTATTGCAACAGTCCAGGTGAGAAGTGATCAGAATTTGAATTCAAGTAAGCTTTGTGAGTAGAAAATAGGTAACAGACATCACATGTTATGGAGAGAGAATTAGTAGAATTTGTATATGGATTGAATATAGGGGATGAGGGAGGAAGAAGAACTGTTATGATTCTAAAATTGCAATCCTAGAAGGATTGTGCCTAGAAGGCTGGTGGTACCTTCAACAGAAATAGGAAAGTTAGGGATTTTAGTGGAAAGATGAGTTCTGCTTTAGACTTATTCAATTTGTTTTATATATATATATGACTTTCCAGTTGTAGTATGGAGCTAGAAGAGGGGAAGAGAGAAGAGAAAAGGAAAAAGAAAGGTTTTTTATATAGCTTAGGAAATCTCCATAGAGATGATTCTTGAATTCCTGGGAATAGATGAGATCACAGTACAAAAAAGGAACAAGAAGGTAAGATGAAAATGGGTCAGGATTTTAGGAAGCATCTATGTTTAGGAGATGTTACACTGTATAGGATGGAAGTAAATAAGCAGTTATTAAACACCTCCTAGGTACCAAACACTTTACAAATATTACCTCATTTGATTCTCGATGCACTCTTGGGACACAGTTGCTATTATCGTTATTGCCAATGTACAGATGAGGAAACTAAGACCAAAAAAAGATTAAGTGACTCACCTAGGGTCAATCCACTAGTAAGGGACTGTAACTGGATTGAACTCAGAACTCTATTCTATGTATGGGGATGAGGGGATGTGTGGGTGTATAAGAGACAGGGCCAAAGAGATAAAAACAGAGACAGATAAACATAGAGATACACAGAGAGAGATAGAGGCAGAAAGATAGGGAAAAGGAGAGAGAGATGGAGAGACAGAGGCAGAGAAACAGAGTTGGATATGGGTTTACTCAAAAAACCCCTAGCACCTGCTAAAAGACAGCAGCTAATAAGTATACTGTTCTTATCTCAGTGAGATTAATTTAAAATTAAAAAATTAAAAGTTGATTTAAGTATGGCGACCAATCTAGAGCTTTTATCAGACAAAAGGAAGGTTTAAAGGAAAATACACAACTATTTTGGGGAACAAAGGTGAAGCCATAGCATAAATTATCAACTGTCAACTAAAGTGACATTATTTTAATTTCTAATAAATATGATAAGCACACTTTATGCACAAACATATACAAAACCTGAAAACTCTTTCTAACAGTTCCTGATTCCATGGATTTCCATCTATTACATCTTGTAGAAGGAGGCACATGGTACATACACTGAGACCAGGGTTTTCTTAAGCTTCCCCACTCTCCCAACCCCATTGCAACTCCATAGCTCCCTAGTTTGGAAGCAGTCTCCTACAGTCTGCATCTCTCAGACCAGGGGAGGGGGAAGACCCACCACAGTGACCATGCTCTAATAATTGACGGACCAGACATTTGAAGATGGAGAAAAGGGGATGGGGGTACATCCTGATAATCTAAGGGCCACTGTATATTTCATTCCAGCATTGATTGGGTTTTTATTATCTAATGTACTTCAGACATCTACTAGCTGTGTGATCATGGACAAATTACTTTAATCTTGTTTACCTCAGTTTTCTCATCTGTAAAATGAGTTAGAAAAGGAATAGCAAACCATTCCAGTATTTTTGACAAATAAACAAAGAGTTGTATACAACTAAATAACCACCACAACCATGGCTAGTCTATGAACAATGCCATTAAAAATCTGGAAATGAAGTCAATCCTAGGTAAAAGTGCGAAGCAAGAAAAAGTTGTCTTCAGAGTCTCCACCTTTCCATGTTTTGTCTTTTACTCCCTTAAACCCATATTTTGTAATTTTAGAAAAATCCACTACAAAGAAGCAAACATTAGTCCTTTGTGTTCACATGACCATTATACAAAGTCAAATTCTTACCATCTCATGCTCAGTATTATTATGAGAGAAATATTCTCCTCTCTGAATTCCTGTGATGGTTAACTGTTGCTGAAGACATATTTACCACCAAATGAAAATTATAGAGGTAAAAACCTAAGTCTTATTATTATGTGCAAGCATAAGTTCAGGACTTAGATAGAAAACCTGAAAAATCATTAGAGTTCTAACAAGGTTTCTTATAGGAAAAAGGATATCAAAGTGACAAGAGAAATAATTGCAACATAGTACAATCTTGTACATTCCTTTTCGGCCAAACCAGTTCATGAGAAGACAGAGCCATAATTCCACTCTTCCTTCAATGACATAAAAGTTGAAGAAATTTAGTTATACATAATCATAATCTCCCAAGGAAATAAACTTCATCAGGTAAACTGAATCAAGTTACAGATTAAACTATCTATAGAGGATTCACAATAGGCTTATTGAGGAGGATTTATAGGTTACCAAGAAGCCAGGGACAGCTGAGAGTCCTCCCTTAACTCTTATCTAAAGAATACTCAAGACTCAAGTAAATTTCTTTATCCCATGGAACAGCCTTTGTTCAGGTGAGGATAATATTAAAACAGACTCTTAAGTAAACCAAAAAATACAGAAATAATGGTCTTGAGTTCTACAAAAAGAAAAACAAAAAACAAAAAACTCCCAAAATAGTGTTTTAGTAACCTCTTAACTGGTCTCACAGATGTCAGTTTTCCTTGTCCAATCCACCTTGCACACTGCTACAAGACTAAAAGGAATTAGCAAAATACCAAAACTCTGGACTAGTGGAACTCTAAGATAGCCAACCTGCTCAAGAAGTTTTAGAAGTATCTTGCAACCTATGGGATAAAGTCCTTCAAGTCACATTCAAATTCCTCTTCAAGCTGGATACAAGCTAATTTTCCATCTGATGAGGTATGGAATGCTGAACCCAAAACACATATCGAGATTCCAGAACTCTCCCTGTACAGGCCACCAAAAGATGAGGAGTGGAGGTGAATCCTCAAAATATATTGGAATAATTTCAGAACTCTCCTGGTACAAACCACCAAATGATGGGGTTTGAATTTAAACTCCCAAAATATGTTAGGGTTTAAAATTAGTGTCTTAGAGTATCTCAAAATTAGAGTATCAAAAAAATGGCTTAGACCTTCTCTAAATCAAGAAGCAAAGATTTTAATATTACACCATTGACTAGTGGTGTAAGTTCCCAAAAAGGAGCCATTGTGACTCTAAGTAAGCAGGCTAAACCCTAAAAGAAGTTAGCAAATAAATTATGGTACCAGTAGATTCTTTTATAGAAAAAAAAATAATAACCTCAGGGATTGACATTATAAATTGATTTTCCAATTGGATACAGTAATTATGGGGGTCATGATGATTTTGTCAAGGCAAGGAATTCAGCAAAGGCCTATAGCAGGAAAGGCCCTGTCAGTGCTCTTTCCCTGTTTGCCTCAGTTTGTTTACAATAATTCAGACCCTTTTCTTCCAGTTAACGCCCCTCCCTATGACATATCTAAGGACCAAGAATTCATAACATCCATATCTCAACTGCTCATATTCTCACTTCATACAAACTTAGCTCTTCACTGTCTCCAAATAGCACTTGAATTTTTTCACCTCTGGACTCTTGTTTATTCTGTTTCACTTATTTGTCCTCTTCTTTCAAATCCTACTACATTCAAATAGTACACAACCTTCAAGTCTCCATTAAAATCTCACCTCTTTCTGAAGTGATTTCTTCTTGGAAATTTTTATTGAAGAACTATCTATGTGATTCGTTTGGCAGATAACAGTTACACATTATCTTGAATTATTATTTAAATTGTTATAAGATGGAGCCTCTTGAATTCTCTAGCTTATCTTTTTCCTCCTGCTAGCAAGGGACCTAATTCATAGCTCATTGGTATTTCAATGAATAGTATTTTCATTTACATTAACATTTATGCATTGACTATAGCTATACATCTAGCAAATGGCTTCTTTTAGTTCAAAGGATGTTGGACATATTTTGCCTTGATGATAAAAAAGTATTAGACTTTACAAAGCACTTTGTTGGATTTTATTTTTTATTTTTCATTGGGTTTTAAAGGAAACATATATTTCTTTGGGGAGTTCTAGAATTTTTTTAAAATTAAATAAAAGAAAAAGTTATCTTCCTTTCACAGACAAGGAATAGAAAATAGAGGAATTGATGATCCTAGCTAAAGTGATACTGAAAGTCAGCAGTACAGTTAATGTTAAATCCCCATTGTTGTAATCTTTGGCTCTGTCCTTCAGCAGAGAGATTTTTGTGTCTAACAGTGCCCTTCTCCATTAGGAAAATTCACTCACTCAATTTACTTCAAGTCACTTAGTCTTTCTATTAGACTCAAAATGTTTATCTTCATAGCTATAAATCTGTGGTCTAATCTGCTTCTCTATCATATCTCCCCCTCTCCCCCATGCTAACAGTGATCCAAGTCATAGTTCATTGGCATTTTACTACATGATATTTTCATTTACATTCATGTTTATGCAATAGCTACAGCTATATGTCTTGCAAATGGCCTTCTGGATGGTAAGTATATTTTGTCTTGATAATAAAAATTATTAATATTGACAAAGCATTTTGTTGGGTTTTAAAAAGACAATTTTATAGATCTTTTAACTTCTATACCTCTTTGGAGACTTTTGGAATTCGGGCATTGAGGTAACACAGTGAATTGAATACCAGGGAGACCTGCATTCAAATTTAGCTTCAGACACTTACTAGCAAAGTGGCCCTAAGCAAGTCATTTACCCTGTTTGCCTCAGTTTCCTCACCTATCAAATGAGCTGGAAAAGGAAAAGACACTGCTATCTTTGCCAAGAAAACTCCAAAAGAGGTAACAAAGAGCTGGATACCACTGAGACCAACTAAACAAAAAATAATCTGATTCATCAGGCTTTTGTCTTGGTTCTGGACTTACTAGTTAAGTCAGTGGTTAGTAACATACATTTCGTATTAAAGGGCCTCAGAGTTTGGAGACTCAGTCTTGAATGAGAATAATATCAAGAATGAATAAAGCAAGGGAGAAAACTATGATCCTGGTACAGAGTAATCCAGTTGTTAGTTCAATGACAGACTGATCATTATGTGACCCACTGTATGGGATTCCAGGAAATTATAAAAAGGCATATGGCAGATTCAAGCTCATTAAAAGTTATAATCTACCAGAGAGAAGAGACATATACATAAAGCCTGGTAAATAACATTAGGTTCTAATAGTCAACACTTGTCAAGAAGAATGGTGATGAATTTTAGGAAAGAGAACTAAGGCTTTTTGGTTTTTAGTCTGAGAGCTGAGAGTCAGATTTTGTTTCTGGGAGGGGTATGTGTATGGAAAGGTGAGGAGTTCTGAGGGAGAAAAGTAAAGAAATAGGACAAAGATCACAACTTTTTTTTTTCCCCACCCAGTCAGGCCACTATGATTTGCAAGGAATACCAGTAGATTTGTAGGAAGATGATGGGAGGATCCCTACAAAAGTTTTATCCACCTATATTGCATTTTTGTTGAGTGAAACTCCTGCAAGGATTGGATATGATAGAAATTAAAAAGAATTTTTTGACAGTAAGTCAGATGAGATGCTGAAAATGTTGATGGCACCAGAAATGAACTATAAGTTGAGAGAGAGAGAGAGAGAGAGAGAGAATGAATGACAATGTTTAAGAGCTTTTCGAGGTAATTATGTGAAGCTGGCTGGGACCATCATTTCAAAAAAGCTAAAATTGCTTAAGGATATAGGATTTTCAAAGCCAAGATCTTAGCAGCTGCCATAGCATTTCAGCAAGGCAAGTCCATCAGAGCCTATGGCAATAAAGTGCAGTTTAGGAGAGATGCCTTCAAAGTGGTACAAAGATAGCACCAAAGGACATCATGAGTTACCATGGTTATAAATGTTCACTTCATGCATGTTTCTTCCTTTATACCCTCTCCTACTTGTAGAATGATAAGCCTTGAGACAGTATACCTTTAGGCTGTTTGATTAAATGTCTATTGCTTTGAACTAACAACTACTCTAGTTCATCTTGTAAAAGAAATACGTAAGTAGGAACTCAAATAGATGTCTTGAGGCACATGCTGACCTAGTTTTCTAGGGGTCCACATGTGAAGGAAGCCTCAAGTACTACTCTGGATTCATAATATTCATTTGCAGACACTATTTATCTGAATTTCCCAACATCTAGCAGTTATTTTTCATATTTACATCTTAAATATATTACATATTTATACATTATTGTTATATGTAACATTTATATTATATAACTATAATATACATTAATATCTTAATAATGTTAAATAGAATTCATGTGTGTGTAGATAGATGGATAGATAGATTGTAGATAGATAGATAGATGCATTAATATCCCCATAGAAAGGTAAGCTTCTCAACCCTGTCCAGTACGGACATTTTTATGGAGCCCCTAGAGGCTTAAGATTTGCATGAGCTCTAAAAATCTTCCTCTAAATAGGTACTGTGGTATAAGGGATAGGGCATTTTGAATTAGAATTTGGAATTGCTAATTTCAAATCCCACGTTAGACACTTACAAACTTTATAACTCTAGGCAACTCCCTTAGATGCTCTATGACTAAATTTTCTCATTTGTAAAATGAGGGAAGTTGATCTCTTTGATTTCTAAAATAGGTTCCAGCTCTAAATCTATGACATTATCATTTAGATTAAAGTTGATGGAAAAAGAAAAAAAACCTCAACCTAGAACTAATGATTAACATTTGTTCCATTATGCCCAAAGGTCTATCAAACGGTGCATACCCTTTGACACAGCAGTGTTTCTACTGGGCTAAAATCCCAAAGAGATCATAAAAAAGGGAAAAGGACTCATAGGTGCAAAAATGTTTGTGACAGTCCTTTTTTTGTGGTGACAAGGAACTGAGCATGAGTGGATGCTCATCAGTTGGAGAATGGCTGAATGGAGAATGGTATATGAATGTTATGGAATATTATTGTTCTATAAGAAACAATCAGCAGGATGGTTTCAGAGAGGCCTGGAGAGACTTACATGAATTGATGCTAAGTGAAATGAGAAGAACCAGAAGATCATTGCTGTTGTACATAGTAACAAGATGATTATTCGATGATCAATTCTGATAGACATGGCTCTTTTCAACAATGAGATGGTTCAGGCCAGTTCTAATGGTTTTGTGATGAGGAGAACCATCTGCAACCAGAGAGAGGACTGTGGGAACTGAGTTTGGATCACAACATAGCATTTTCACCTTTTTTGTTGTTTTTTTTTTCTCATTTTTTTTCTTTTTGATCTGATTTGTGTGTGTGTGTGTGTGTGTGTGTGTGTGTGTGTGTGTGTGTGTGCATCATGATAAATGTGGAAATATGTATGGAAGAATTGCACATGTTTAATATATATTGATTTATTTATGTCTAGGGGAGGGGATGGGGAGAAAACATGGAGAAAAACTTGGAACACAAAGTCTTACAAGGGTGAATATTGAAAAGTATCTTTGCATATAGTTTGAAAATAAAAAAAACTATTATTAAAAAAATTGTTGCATATTAAAGTTAAGAAACTTTGGCTTTTTGTTCTCTTATGGTAAACTATAGACATTGCCGATGTACTTTTGAGGTGTGGAAATATGTAGAAGAATATCAATCATGAAAATTTAAAATAATGTAAAAATTATTATCCAATAGACATCCTTCAACTTACAAAGATCCAATTTAACATGTGCTTTACTTAGAAATGTCCACCTAAGAATAGCCAGCAGGCATAGGAATTTCCCTTTTCCAAAAAATACATTTTGAAACAATTCAACACCCATTTAAGTTTCTTCTATATATAACATTGAGGATAAAAATATAAAGATGAAATGGCTAACCTGAGGGAGTTTCATCCAATATCTTATGTTCACAGAGAAGTAAAAGCAAAGTAAATTTACTACTAACAATTAGAGGGGATCAGGAAAGGACTCTTGTAGGAAGCTGTATCAGAGCTGAACCTTGAAGGAAGTTAAATATTTCAAGAAGTGGAGGTAAGAAAGAAAATCTATACAGATTCAGAGGACAGCCTAGACAAAGGCATTTTGGTAGGAGATGGAAAGTCATGGAAGGGGAAAAGCAAGTATCACCATTTGGTCAAAATACAGAGTACAAAAAATACTAACCAAAAAGCAATTGAACCTGGTGAATAAGATTTCAGTTCAAATCCTAGCTGGGTCATTTATTACCTTTGCAAAACTAAGATGAGATTCCTCATTTGTAAGAAGGGGTAGATTTAGGGGGAGTCGAGAGAAGACTCTAAGGTCACTTCCAGCTCTAACTTAGGAACTTCTGAAAAATGTGAACTTGGTTTGGACAGAGAAGATGGAGCCAGGTTGTAATTGGCTTTCCATTCCTACTGCTTTAAGGATTTCCCGTCTTCCTTGTTGCTTTCTATCCCATCAAGCTCCTGCCTGGAATCATTCCCTGATTTCATTTTCCAAGCTTGATTATCACCTCACTCAAGACTGGATCAAACATAGATGACTGAGTAAAGAGAAGAAAATGGAAATGCAGTTTACCCATCCTAATTCTATATTTTCTCAAAGAAATGACTAATATATGTTATTCTATAATAAATCAGCTCATTTTTAGATAAAATACAGCTATGGTTAAAAGCCCTGGAAATTTTGTCAGTGTGCATATTCTTCAAGTAAATTAATTATCAAAGTGTGCCTTGTTCATAAAACCAGGAATTACATGGGGTGTACCAGGTTTCTAAATATCATTTATGATATTATATCAGGGAAAATACATACTATTTTTCAGACAACTGCCCTTTGAAATGAACTGGTTGGTCAAAATATGTGCACAAGTGGGATATCTATTTGTAGTTTCAAACTCATTTCTATTCAAATTTCTCATCAGACATATATAGGTAGGTAAAAAAAACCTGAATTTTGGGGATTTTCCCTCTTCTCTTTCTCTACTTTAATTGAGGATGTGAAGTTCAGTGAAAGGATGAGAAAAGGAGGAAATACAGGTTAATTTAATTAGTGAGATGTTCTGAGGGAGAGAAGAGAATCAATATATGCCAGACAAGTCAAACTACTACCACCATCACGATTCAATCCTTGATGAGCAGGGCTCAAAAATCAATAACCTTGAGATTAGACATATTCCCCAAAACACCTTCCAGCTCAGCCCCTGCAGCCATCATTAAGGGGAGAAATCATTGTGGAGAAAGGGCTCACCTTCTTCATGACCACTAGCATTAAGTACTGCCTAATTGTCACCAACAGACAGGCAGGTAAAATTTTCTGGCAGTAGCAGCATCCCCCAAATCACACACATATGAAGAAAAGGACAGTCATCTCTACTACCTGTTAACCAATTGCCTGCCATATTTACAGGAGGTCACCTGAATCAGCCAGATACCCTGAGGAAGAGACAGGAGGTATCAAGTGTCAGACAAGTGACCACCATCTACAGTCCTACATCCCTATACCCATCATAGTAAGGACTGAATAAAAATTTCATTTATTCATTTAAACAAAAAATAAGGTACCACATGGGTTTTTTCTTTCCTTTTTTTTTTTTTTTTTTTTTTGGGTGGGGAGAGAGACCAAACATGTGAATTCATTTGTATAAGGAACTGGTTCTCAAAGTACGGTAGCACACTCCTGAAAGTCTTCAACACTCTTTCAGTGACTGATAAAGCAAAAATTATATTCATAATAAAACTTTATTTGTCTATTAAAATACTCTTTCCTTTTCCAATTGCATATCTGTGTGAGGCTGGATATCTTCATATACTTTAGACAAAACAACCAACAGACTGAAAGCAGAAGCAGATAGGAAAATTCAGTTGTCTTCTATTAAGCAATACATCAAAGAGATCTGTAACAGTGCCACTTCTCACTAATTTATTTTTGAGTTAAAAATTAATTATACAACTATGTAATATTATATTATACTTATTATTTTTAAATGGATTAACTATTTTAAAAAGTTGTCAGTTTTAATCTCTAATATAAATAGCAATAGATATAACCCACAAAACTAAAAGTTCTGTGAGGTCTCCAATAATTTTTAAGAGTATAAAAGAGTCCTGAGACCAACTAGTTTGAGAACTTATGATAAAGGCAATTCCTGATGAGGAAATTCCTGCTTAGAAACTGTTTTGGAAATTGTCTATGGCATTAAAAGATCACTCCAATGAATGCAAAAGGTGGGGCTGGATTCCAGGTATTTCTAACTTTAAAGTCTGCTTTCTATCTGTTAGACTATACCATCTCTCACTTCTTGGCTTAAGTGGCAAGAACAGGGAAGAGGAGGTGTGGTGTGTATATAAGTATGTCATTCTTTATTGAAGCCTGATTAATTCCTCTAAGCATTTCAAATTATTGCTACCAGGTCACCAGTTTTGTTGTTTTTAGTCATTTTTCAATTGTGTCCAAGTCTTCATGACCCTTATAGACATTTTCTTGGCAAAGATACTAGAATGGTTTGCTATTTTTTTCTCCATGTGAATAACAAAGATAATTTATGTATAAGCCCAACTTTGGAGTTCATGAGGGGGAACATGAAATGCATTTTCTGCTAAATTAAAACCTCAAAATAAACTCTACATTTTATTTAATGCAAACACACAGTGGACCTTTTGAAGGGGAATGAGTACCACTGTAAACCTGTTTTATAAACAAACAAAACCCCCCACATACTCAGAATGCTAGATTTGAATCCAAAGGAACTGGTTTCTTTGGAAAGTTATCTAATTGCCTGGACTTCAGAATCCTCATCTGTAAAAGGAGTGAACTGGAATAGATCTTGCCTTGCTATTCTAAATTTGTAAAGAAGCATTCTTTCAGAATCAAAATTATTGAGATTGCATTTTCAGAAATACAAAGTGTATAAAATAAAAATGCCCATTCCCTTACTGATTCATTTTCACTATGCAAATCACTCAGCTTCTTCATTAAGTTGAAATTATTTCACAAGATGCTGTATTCTTCCATATCAACACAGTCATTCTGTTAAAAAAAAAAAATACTCCACAACTTTCCCTTGCAGTCTTGAAAATCTATATAGTCAAAGGATCATCCATTATTCATTCATCTGTTTTCAGATATGACCTTAAAGCATCTTTGGCAATTAAAGTCAACTAACCTAATCTCTAAAAATCTCATTGAAGAGATATAGAAGTATCACATTTTAATAACCTCCTCAAAAATTTAAACTCTTTACTATGTACAAGAAGTTTTCCCTTACATATCATCTAAATCTATTTAAATCCATTTTTTTTTTTTGTTCTCTTCCCTTATGAGAACAAAAGCTCTATCTTTAAACATTTGTGATAAAACCGAAAAGGAATTTTAAAGTCATGTCCAGTCTCTCCAAGATCCTGGAGTGAATAATTGCCATTTGTTTAAGCTGCATATTTTTCAACTTTTTGATCTTCCTTATGGTTGTTCCCTGAACTCCCTCCCAGTTCCCTTCACTCCAGAACTGAGCCCAATGTTAAGGGCCACATCAAATTGGAAGGAAAATTAATGGTTCTTAAGTATAACTTTATTCACATTACCCAATATCTTACAATTTTTAAAATGACACATAGTGTTAATAGATACTCATGTCAGAGTTCAAAAATATACATCTGCAGCCATCATCTCTATATGAACAAATCAATTGTTAAATTGTTCTTTTATCTTATTAATTTTCTCATTCCACAGGCACTTAATGCTTTTAGTGAGTTATTATCAACAAAGGAAAGTGACTGTCATTTTAACTTTAAAGTTACATATAGGTCATTTCTTATTGAAACCTGATTAATTTCTCTAAGCATTTCAAATATCTACCACCTGGTGAGCAGCAGGACAGATTAATTGATAGGCTCAACTTTGGGGCTTATCAGGGAGCATATGAAAAGCGTTTTCTACAAAACCAAAACCTCAGAATAAAATATGTATTTTAAGTAATGCTCATAGCAGTGTTTCCTAGTAAGGCAAATCTCAAAATAACAGAAATGACCTAGAATAAAATAAATGCCCACTTTACCCAACTCAAACATTCTCAAGCCTACTTATCTCAACTGTTAACTTCCTCTCCCCTAGGGTCTTTTCTCAGGATTTTCTCACCACTTGGTTATAGCTTGTTGCTTATCAGAGTGAAATTGCATCCCTGCAATCTTGAAGGCATTTTATGAATGTTCATTATTTTTTTAATACTCTTAAGAATTCTGGCCTTCCCTAAGTTCTAAGTCTTTTAGTTTCTCTCAAAATTAGGTGGAAGAATTTGTGTATGTGTGTGTGTGTGTGTGTATACATGTAAAATTACATGTAATATATGTATGTCTACATAATATAGACGTGTATAATTTTATTACATGTGTGTATATTTTAAATATATACATTTCCATCTTATACATGCATACACGTAACATCTGAAGTAAGAATACCCTAGTAACTAAGAAAGTTCACTTCCATTTTACAAACTTCTAAATGACACAAAGGGTTAGCTTTTTTCTGTACTCTCCTCACTCATTTCTCTAAATTTTAATGTATAGAAAATCATAACAAAAAAAACCTAGACCAGAATTCCTTCACATCAGTGAATGCTTTTTATTTCTATTAGGCTTCTTCTTTGCCATTTGGTCAAATTTTATAAACCCATTTTAAATCTCCAAGTTTCCCCTATTCTTCTGCCAATTCCAATGTTGTTTATACTTACTCAGATCTCTGTTATTAAGTCCCTTGGTCTTTCTGACCCAGGGTAAGTATGACCACAACAAGGCCCTCGGTAAAGACACAAAACTCGTTGTCTAGGAATTTTTTCGTTCAATTTATTGAATGATCCGTGCATCTCAAATAATATAGTTGGAAATCTTTCCTAGAGGCAGAAGGATAAACTTCAACAAGAAGTTTTAACATCTTTCTCATAAGTATAAAACTGTCTTCAGTTCTGATTACTAAACTTTGTGGAAAGTTTCCAGTAGAAGCTAAAATAAAGAAGTTTCCCTTATAAGAAGAAAAGTTAATTCTTAGCTTACAGGGAGCAGAAAAAAAGGATGCCTCAGCATATTGTATCTGTGTTGCTTGAGGTTTTAACTGAGCCATTAATTAACCAGACCAGCCCCTGGAACCTAAATCGAGGAAGTCTAGGAAACTGCAATTGGAGGAGGAATGATACTTAACTCACACCAGGAAAGAAATAGGTTTTTAATTAAATTGGGTAACACCCCCAAAAGTTGCATGGCCCTGTTCTTTTTCTAATTAAGAGAAGCAAATTTTCAGGTCATCAAGGGAATCAGAGAGGCTTTTAAATCCCCTGTTGGCTTCAGATTCCATGGAGAAATGGACAAAATATAACCAGGGGGCAAAACTGAGAACAAGACCCCATTTATGCACCAGGGAATGAAAATGGGGCTGAATTTGAGGTGGGTGTGTGGGAGTTAATAAGGTACAAACAGAAGAGGGAAAAAAAGGCTACTTTAAAGAAAATCTGCAACTTTTATTAATAGTTTCTCAGAACTCTACAACTGATCTCAATGCCATGAGGTAAAGCTTCTAGGAAACATTTACCTTTTTTGAGTATTTGTCCTCTTTCCTCAAGCCTGTTTCCTTTCTGTAGTTGCAGAGATGGGGAGGAAGAGAATTCACCTCTTAGCAATATTTTAAGGGAGATAACATCTTCCTTCTAGACTCAAAAGACCAGGCTATCCACATTAATTGGATATGTGTGCTATTTCAATGGATTATATTTGATTTATACTGGATCTTACCATTCAAAAGCAAGAAGGTGGATTTTTTTTCCTTTCTAAACCTGAACATCTATATCCCAAATGAGTCAACCCTATAAGATTATCACTCTGGCAAGTTGTAGATCTTCCATGGCACAAAACTTTCAGGTTATCTCTTTCAAAGAGATTAATAACAGCCCAATTTCAGGGCCAATTTATAAGTCATATGAGAAAAGAGGTTTATGTTATTTAGCCCCAAAGGTATTCACATTTCATTTCAAGATTAATTAGGGAGCCTGTGGTTTAATATGCCCAAATATATATATATATATATATATATATATATATATATATACACATATACATATACATATACATATATATTATAAATTTTGTCTCTCCCACTGTGTTCACTGGATATAATTTTTTATTATATTGATAATATATGAGAATTCCTTAGGACCATAGAATTTCAGAGTTAGAATAGATCTATCTATCTATCTATCTATCTATCTATCTATAATAGATAGAAATCATCATAAGATCATTTATGGGGCAACTAGGTGGCACAGTAGATAGAGCATCAGTCCTGAAGTCAGGAGGACCTGAGTTCAAATCTGGTCTCAGACACTTAACACGTCTTAGCTGTGTGACCTTGGGCAATTCACTTAACCTCAATTGCCTCAGAAAAAAAAAAGAAAGAAAGAAAAAAGAAAAAAATTATTTGGTCCAACTCCAACATTCTTCAATTGATGAATTTATGATTTCTTGTCAAATATTTCCTTTAAATAATGATTCTCTCTTCCAGTAATTTCCCTAAGCTTCTTCATTTGTATTTGATTAATTGCCTCTAATTGGTGGAATCTTAAGTTGGAAATAAAAAGTCCTATTTGTTCCTGGGCTAGTTCTTATAGCTTCTTCCCATCTTCTTTCTATTTTCAATTATTAGGAAATGTTGTCCTTGTGATCCTCTCCAAGAGGCCAAGAATACTTGCCAAAAAAGATCAGAATGTGGAAATTTCTCGATATGTATGGTATGGTATGGTATGATATGGTAGAATATTGAAGGACTACTACAAAAGGAAAAGGAGGAGAAGGAAGAAAAGAAGAGAAGGGAGGAAGGAAGGAAAGAGAAAAGGAGTAAAAGAGATCAAAGTTATAGATGGTAGAGTCTGAAGGGAACTTCAAGACTGGCTAGCCAATTTCATGCTAAGGTTGAGGAAATTGAAGTTATGGAAGTAAGGTAGGGGTACAATTTAATTTTTTCCTGTCAACTCTTGAGTAAAATAAGAAATATCTTAGAGAAAGATAAAGTATCGCCTATAAGAGGTTTTTTGAAAAGGGCAAGAATTAATGTTATCGAAAAGGATCATTATTCTTAAGTACAGAACTAAGTTTTAAAAAATATTATTTTTTTATTTTCAAAATATATGCAAAGATAGTTTTCAACATTCACCTTTGCAAAACCTTGTATTCCAAATTTTTCTCCTTTCCTTTTCTTCCCCCTCCTGCAGACAGAAGTAATCCAATATATGTTATGTGAAATATGTGCAATTCTTCTATACATATTTCCACAATTATTATGCTGCACAAGAAAAATCAGATCAAAAAGGGGGAAAAAATGAGAAGGAAAACAAAAAGCAAACAAACAACAAAAAAAGACGAATATATTATGTTGTGAGCCACATTCAGTTCCCATGGTCCTCTTTCTGGATGCAGATGGCTCTCTCCATCACAAGTCTATTGGAATTGACCTGAATCGCCACATTGTAGAAGAAAGCCACGTCCATCAAAATTGATTGTCACATATTCTTGTTGCTGTGTAAAATATTCTCTTGGTTCTAATCACTTCACTCAGCATCAGTTTATATAAGTTTCTCCAGGCCTATCTGAAATTGACCTGCTCATCATTTCGTATACAATAAAAATATTCCACAACATTCACATACCATAACTTATTCAGCTATTTTCTAACTGATGGGCAAACTCTCAGTTTCCAGTTCCTTGCCACTACAAAAAGGACTGTTATAAAAATTTTTGCACATGTGGGTAATTTTCCCTTTTTTATGATCTCTTAAAAAGATTTTGAAAAATATTTTCCCTTTCTTTAAAAAAAAATCAATTTCTGTATCACCAGTCAGCTGTAAAATCACAAAATATAAGTATGAATATAAAAGAGCTTTATGCTATTTAGAAGAAGTATTAGGTAAATACAACTAATTGAGAGAAGTGAAGCTGATAAACAATTCGAATTAACATGACATGGGGTTGACCTCAAATTAGAAGAGAGAACATTATAATTGGGGATGACCAATTCTCATTCACCAACAAAATTTGAGACTTCTTGGAACAAATACAGAGACTGGAGATAGATGGGGGGGGAGAGAAATCAGCATCTCAAATTTCTGAATAATTGTGGCTTCTTCTCTCATATCAGAAAAAAGTCCCCACCCCACTCTACTGAAGAAAGCATCAGAGGAATTAAAATAATCATATCCATTGCTATCAAAGTAGAGAAATTTCTTAGATTAGGATCAAATGAGAAAAAAAAAAACTACAGGAATCCCTTGAAGATTATTACTGAACTCATACAGAAAGATGAAGTCAGAGATAAAAGAGTGCATTAACAAACTATTACCAACAGAAAAATTTCCAGCAGTGAACAGCTGAATGGCCAGAAGGAATTTCTTGATTGTTTACCAGTAAATCAAAAAATAATTTTGTTTCACATACCAATCCTTAACACTTCAGCCCATTAAAAAGCTTAGTGTTTTGACAGCAAATATGTAGAAAAAAAAGAATGATCTTCACCAAAACCTGCTTTTAAAAGCCATTCTCATTATTTCCATCTATCACCATTTCTTGGTCTCCTGCTGACAAGGGGGCAAATCAATCTCTACTTTTATTCTCTTGACTTTGCAATGTTTTGAGGAATGTTGTGACTTCTGTCCACGGATAAAATTATGTCAGTAGGGCACAAAATGACAAGCCATATTGTGACATTCTATGACACAAATGACTCAAAGTAAAATCTTTAGAAATTATAAAAAAGTAAGTCATGATTTTAGAACTATATTTAACTTTTTTATTCAATCACAAAAATTTTCCTTTCCACTAGGTTTGTCAGCATGGTAACTCTTTCCAGGGACACTTGCTAATTTCTTTCTCACTTTTAAAATGATGTTTTCAACCTTAGGAATTTTACCTTTTCTAAAAGCTTTGGAAACAAAAGAGGAAAGAGAATTTATTCTCACTTTATCACCAAGAAGGAATCTTCCCTAAGTCAAGGGAAGCATTAATCTTATCTCTAGGCTCAACTCAGCATTATTCTAAAAAACTATGTTTTTTCTAAGTTGTATACTTACTATACTATGGGACATGAGACAATAACATATGAAAATCATTCACTCTCCTAGAAAGACTACTTAGGGTCTAGGTAGGAGTCTTTCCCCACCCCAAAAGAGTTCTTTGTGTGAGGATGTCCTCCTTGCCAGCCTCCTTAGCTGAGATCACTGCAAACTAGTTCAACATATAGTTTGCTTTGCATATAATATATTTGGGTCTCATCTCCCCCTTTAGATCTTCAGCTCCTAGAAGGCAGGGGATGATTGTCTTTTGCATCTTTTTTTTTAAGCCCCAATGCTTTGTATCCCTAGGCACACAGTAAATGCTTAATAAATCTTCATTAATTGATTAGTAAGATTAATAATCCTTTTCTTTACCATCATGCTCCTTTTTTATTTTTTCTCATGGGGGAAAGAGTTGGTAGGACCTTAGATTTTGATAAGAGACACTTTAGAGGCCATTAATTCAATGGATAGATGAGGAAATTGCTTCTCTGAGGAGTTAAATAACTTGGCCAATAACTAGTTAGTGACACATGGATTCAAAGGAAGGTAACCTGCTTCCACATCCAGAGTTATTTCTACTATAAGTAGCAAAACACAGCCATGAAGGAAAAAAAAGAAACCAAAATACCCTGCAAGTGAGAAAAAAGGAGGGATAGGCAAGAAAACCTAAAAAAGAATGGTATTGAAATAGAAATAGAAAAAATAAATAAATAAAACCAAATGCTCATATGAGGCTGAGTCCATCTGGTTATTTTACCTGGAAGTTTTTCTTTTTTCTGAAGCTGTGAGGCATCTGAATAACAAACCATAAATTGTTTCTGCAGAAAAAAAGTACTATGATGTCCTGATACAATTCCTTAGGCTCCTCAACTGACTTCAGGTTTTATAAATAAACAAAAATGAAATTTGATTTTGGTTAATGTGGAAATGGAAATATGCCAAAATTATTTGCACCAATGGAGCAGGCATATGGATTCTTAAAGTCACAAATTCCCAATACAACAATTATCAGTAATCTTTGAAAAGCAAGCCATAAGGATATCCTAAATAGCATAACAAAGTTGAAATGTGATTCCAGGGCCTCTCAGTCCAAATTTGGGGCTCTTTTCACTGCATCACACTGATATTTTTCTAATTTTAATGTAAGATCCAAGGAGTATGAAAGGTCCTAGAAAATTTGGAAGTTACAAGTACCTCCCTGAAGAAGGTCGAATTCTACTTTAAAAGGTATCAAGTGTTCCCTATGTATTAGTGCTGTGCTAAGCTTCTAGAAGATAAAAAAAGAATATATAAAATAATGCAAATAAGATAAATTCTTTACCCTTGAGGGTAATACGTACAAGGTAATATGATGGATACATAAGCATGATATCAAGCTTCAAGAGGCAATATAGTGACACAGTGAATAGAAAGCTGGTCTTAGAATCAGGATAGTACGGACAACTTGTCAAGGTCCCCTTGATACCTACTAACTACTGTGACTCTAGAAAAAGTCATTTAATTTTTAAGGACCCCAAACAACTCTTTAAGACTTTAAGGCTCACAAAAGTTTCTGATCTGTTTGGTATAAGAATTATTTCCCAAGGGAGTTCTATATGCCAATGAAATCACAAATCTATCACCCCAAAATTATCCACCAAGAGTTTATCATAAAAATCAGTTTGAGGAGCTGATTTCCAGCATGTGTTTATCATGTATACTAATGAGGAGGTCAGGATAAAGACTATTTGAAAATTCAGTCTCAGAATCCTTCTTATCTAAGTTCACAAGGAAGAATAAATTTAAAAGGGCTTAAAATTTGCTGTTTTATTCTCTCTTCCCCTTCCTCCCCCCCATAAAGCTTTTCAACTTGATAGCCAGACAATGCAAAAAAATAGCTACTGAGTTTCATGTCCCTTTTCAAATATAATCTAAGTTTGATTCCAGGGAAGTAAGTGGCAATAACCCAGAAAGCATAAAAGTATTTTTGAGTAAACTTGAAATAACAGCTGAGCACAGGTGTGTTTTGCATGGGAGGGAAATTTCCAGAGCCCACAGCAGCTTTTGTATAAATATACAAAAGTAGAATTTCTCATAATTACTAACTGAATCCTAGTTTCCAGGAGAGATACAAATATTTTGGGGCTTTTCATATATTTTTTCCAGGGACTGTAATATATTCTTATGCATCAATTTAAGTTGTCTCTTTTTTTGAAAACTATATGAAAATTACAATTGTGGATTTTTAAAACATAAAACCTGATTGCTGTTGTTATCAGCTCTTTCACTGCTTAAAAGAGGGAAAGAGCATGAGGCTAATAAAATGGAAACATCATAGAAGATTCAAGATAAATAAAATAATATAAAGTCATAATAGTTAAAATTAGAGAAAAGGAATCCCAGGATTCATACTCATATACATCCAAAAATGCTGTAATGTGCAGGTATACCAGAACCTACATTTATTATATTTTACAAGAATCATTGAAAAAGATGATCTAAATGGATTTAAAAATGAATTCAAAGATTATTCTACAATCTTTCAATCATTCACTAAACATTGACTAAACACTTCTTATGGAAAAGCATTATATTAAATATGAGCTTTAATGCCCTTCCCCCCAAAAAAGTAACATTAGCAACAGCAATACTCTCCCATTATTAGAGGCAAATAATCCAAGAATTTTTGCTTTTAAATTACTGTTAACAGCATTTAGTTGACTTAATTCCATCACAAACACTATCTCTGCCATTATTAACATATAGCCAGAGGTTCTAGCATAAGCTTTTAAAATAAGTGGATGTGTTTTTTTTTTTAATTCAAATCTTAAACATCAAATTATCTTTTCTACCTTTATATGGCATGAATGTGAGGCCAGGGAGAAGAGGGAATTAAGGTTTTTAAGAAGGTAGACAAGAAACAGAATCAAGTTTCAAAAATAATCTCAATAGAGGAAAGGATTTGAATTGAAACAACAAAGTGAAAATGATACAGATAAGAGTAAAGCTTTGCACTAGGGGCAGTTAGATGGCTCACTGGATAGAGTGCTAGCCCTGGAATCAGGGTACAGGAATTCAAATCTGGCCCTAGACACTTACTAGCTATGTGACCCAGGACAAGCCCCTGAACTCCCATATATCTCAGTTCCTCATCTGTAAAATGAAGACAAATTTAGAGACAGAAATGGGAAACCACTCCAGTATCTTTGCCAAGAAAACTTTTTGTCTATGAGGTCACTCCTGAAAGACTGAACAAAATCTACATAGAGTTTCAAAAATTCAACCATACAGGTATCAGAATGAGGGAGATCTAGTTTAAATAACTATATGTCTTAAAAAAAAAAAAAATCAGTGTCTAGACAGCATGATTTGGAAGATAAAGAGTCAGAGTTTGCATCAGGAAGATTTGCTTATGACACATCTTTGCCTCATCATTCCAGGCAAGTTACTTAAACTCTTTAATATACCTAGGAGACCACTGCAATGACCCATGTTGGAGGTGACAGAGATTAGAAAATGAGGGGATAATAGTAGGAATAGAAAGAAACTGAAGAGTAAAAAAAAGAGAGAGAGAGAAGGGAAGGGAAGGGAAGAGAAGGGAAGATGAAAAGGAAGGTGGAAGGGAAGGGAAGGGAAGATGGAAGGGAAGGTGAAAGGGAAAGGAAAGGAAGGGAAGGGAAGGGAAGGATGGGAGAGAAAAAGAAAAAAGATGAAGAAAAGCAGAAGCAGAAGAATTAGAAAAAGGAAGAAGCAGAAGAAGAAATAAAAAAGAACAAAAAAGAAGAAACAGAAGCAGCAGCAGCAGAAGAAGAAGAAGAAGCAACCACAGCAGAAGAAGAAACAGAAGCAGCAGCAGCAGCAGAAGAAGAAACAGAAGCAGCAGCAACAGCAGCAGCAGAAGAAGGAGGAAGAGGAGGAGGAGGAGGAGGAAGAGGAAGAGAAAAAGGAGGAGGAGGACTAGGACATACTATTATTATGTAGTGCATGATTAGATATGAAAAGCTAAAGAGAAAGAAGATTTAGCTGAGTTGAAGGTTTTGGCTCTAGAGAACAGAGAACAGGAAGTTGGGGGGAAGAATAAATGAGAATGGAAAGATTAGGGTAATGAATTAAATTTGAGATCTGCTGAGTTTAACTTATCATTCAATTAGAAATCATAAAATTTAAATCTAGTTCCTGATCTAGAGCTGAAAGAGATCTCAGAGAACATATAGTTCAATTTTCCTCATTTTAGAAATGCCCAAAATTATACAAGTAGTAAGCATCACAGGTGGGATTTGATGCTAAACTATGGATCTAGTGCTTATACCATGCTACTTCCATCATCCTAAAATGAAATGAGAGAATTTTATTAAAAAGAAAGTTTAAGCTTAAAATGTACTATTTTCACATTTTTTTTTTTTTTTTTTTTTTTTTACAGTTTTTTCTTTCTTGTGGTTTTTCCCTTTTTTTCTGAGTATTTAAGAAGCTGGAATGGAAAAGAATAAATTTTACACGAAACATAGCTCTAAGTGCAAAGAATGGACTTTCATCTATACGAAGAAATGTCCCTTCTCATTACCTCTACAATTAAGAGCAAAAGAATATAAATTTCCAAGTAAGACAATAACTTTCATGCTTCATTCACACTTAATAACTTTCTGAGTTATTCAATCTCCCAGTTAAAAGTTATCTAAATTACACAGGCCATAAAAAGCTATATAAGTTGCATCAGTTATATACACATTAAACATATCTGCGTTATAAGCTCTCAGTTTGACAAAGCACTAGAACAAAGGATTATACAATCAAAGAAAAATGGGGGGAGGGGAATTCTGATTTGAAGTGAAGAATTATAAAAGATATAATTTCCCCTCCTCCTTTTTTACCCTAAGCAACAAAGGAATAATATATATTTTTTAAATAGTTGAAACAATAAAGATTGTGGGATATAGAAGAAAATCAGAACTGGAATAAAGAATACTTGGATTTGATTCCTGGCTCTACCACTTAATAACTATGTGATAGTAAAGATATCACCTACTCAACCTAAGTTTCAGTTTTTTATACTGGAAAATGAGGATAACAGTATTAGTGTTCCATTTTCTTATGGATCCAGTAAAATAATGTATATGGAAAGCATTTTGAAAATGGCACTCTGGGAATCTGACAAATGTTATAATAATTTGGGAGGGGAAGAATGGAATATTATTTCAAAAAAAGTACTTTACCACCCTGGAGTTGTTAAAGAAATTTGAATACAGAAGAGATGACTTACAGCATTTTCTCAGATTAAGTTATCCAAATCTGTGTGAGCATTTTAGATTCAAGTTATGATAAATCCATAACTCACATAGATCTGGCTGACCTATGTACATCAAACCATGCTGAAGTTTGTGATTTCAGAGAATAAAGTTATTTCTACTTACCCTTTCTTCAAATAATTGCATTTATAACCCTTTCTTCCATCTATAGAAATTCACACCAAGGGAAGTTTATCCCACAAGTAGCTAGACAAATTTAAGATTGCTTTCCTTCCTCCATTCACCTTGAGAAACTGAAATTGTTCAAATAAAACCCATCTATTCCACTAAGTAAAGCCAGGCATTTTTCTCTATCTCCTTCCCTGATGTTACCTTTACAGGGATTAGAAAGTGAACTTCATGAGAGGAAGAACTGCCTCGCTCTTCTATTTGTAATACAATGTTTCACATTAGCTCTTCATACACAATAAAAAGTTTCACAAATGCTTTTTCCATTCATTCATTCATTTTTATATATTTTTATACATATGTTCAATCCTGTAAGATTGTAAGTAGTTTAATGACAGTGTCTTCTTAAAACACATTTTCCTTATTTTTTTTTTAATTTGGGTACATTTGCAGTATTAGTTGTGCAGTAACAGTTAATTCTTCCTGTCCTAGTCCAAATAGCAGAAATATACTTCTCTGAGGCAGACTGATTGATCTAAATGACAAATGACATCTTTTTTCTTTCTTTTTTAAATATTCTTTTGTTTTTATGTTTTTAATTAAAATATAAGCTTTTTGTAAAACTGCTCTTTAAATTTTTACATTTGAAAATCATATTTAGAAGGAGGAAAAATCCTTGCTAGAGAGATAATAAATTCAGGACACCTCCTGGCTTATCACATATGAAAGCACAATGATTGCAATGGATTTTAAAATCTGGAACTGGCATAAAAACAGGAAGAATATATTTAATGGATGAGTAATTACAGAGACACTGAAATTTCTAAATCATTCAGTAATAATCAAATGGTTACTAATTATCTACTATGTGCCAGGTACTGTGCTAAATCCTGAGGATGTAAAAACAGCCAAAAAGACAATCCCTGCCCTTGAGAAACTTACAATCTAATGTTAAAGACAATATGTGAACAAACATGTATCAACATATCCAGGATAAATAAGAAATAATTAGTAGAGAGCACTAGCATTATGAAGAAAAAGAAGGAAAATTTCAAGATATCTCTACACTTTAATTGCTAGCTAAGCGATCCATATATATGAGAATTAAAAGCAAAGAATTGCATGTGTCTGATATCAATTAACAAATTTGCCTCAAGGATAGATATTATATGTCTATATCAGAAGATAAAATATTTCAATTACCTTATTGACAAGGGTGACTATATCACCTTCTCTGATTGTCAGTTCATCCTCATTCTGTGCTTCATAAGGAAATATAACTTTGCAATAATCCTTACCTATTAAAAAAAAAGGCACATGATTTTTATAGAGCTGTAACCAAATAACTTTCTCATAACATGTTTTCACCCATAGGCTAGGAAAAAACATCTAGAACACATGAAAATAGAGTAACATTATATAACAAAATATAAATAGATAATACCCAAGATGATACTTCCCCCACCCTCTTCAAGGACAACCTGAAATTAATAATTCCTACTAATTGCTTTATTTTATGGAATAATGAAATAAGAAAATAACTCTAAGTATCAAGGAAATTTTTTAAACTAGTATAATTAATCTATACTTGGTAACAACAAATTTAAACAATTTCCATCATTCAGTTTTCACACACATCATTTATTTTACTAAATAAGAAGTCTTGTTCCCAAACATTCCCCAAATTCATGTTGCACAGGAGAACCAATAATATGAATAAGATTAGCATACATTCTGAAAAGAAAACTCAAGTTTCCTTTAACAACATTAAACTAAGTTGAAATAGTTGCATGCAATTTTGTTTATATAAATAGACAATTAGAAACCTTCAATGATATTGGCTACATGGCCTAATATGCACATCTATTTCCAAGAATATACGAATGGAGCAGCTAGGTAATGTGAATAAAGCAATGGCCCTGAAGTCAAGAGGTCCCAAGATCAAATTCAGCCTCTGATACTTATTAACTGTAAGCCCCTGGCTAAATCACTTAACTAATTGTCTTAAAAAAAAATTACATCCATATACATGCAAGAATTTATCTACTTTCATATTATGGCTCATATACAAAATCCCACCAATTTTTGGTTTTTATTACCCATCTTTATCTGAGCCATGCCTCAAAGAAGAAAAACATGACCAATTTAAAAATACTGAAAAATTGAAATACGAGGTGAATTAGCAGGATGAAAATATAGTTTGAAAATATAGTTATCTACAGTTCTCATGGGCACAAAACTTGTATATTAGAAGGTATTTAGATTTTGAAGAGGCAGGAAAACAAGAACAGTCATTTGAGGGAGATTTTAATTTGTTTAGGATATGTAAAAATTAACAACCTTAAAATTTTCAAATGGCTTTAAACTTTTTCTGTATACATGGACTAATCTCTGCATAGTTATATATCAATAACTCCATAACTACTTATATATTTATTTCAATATAATATATACATATACTGTCCATTCAATCAGTCATTCTTAGAAATAAATTTAACTCTTCAGCAAGGCTGACACACTATACTATCTATAATCAATGTGTTTATTGAAATTACAGATTCATTAAAAATCAGCTAGTTAGTCGAATGTATAAACATTTTTCAGGTTTGGGTTTGAAAGCATTAGTTACATGAATAAACTATTAGTGTTGAAATCCCAAGCTTCACAAGAGGCACAATTCATCAATCACTGATAATCTACATTTAAGTCTATTCAGTGTTTATTTGAGCACCAACTATGTATAAAACACTGTGCTAAGCAGTGAAAAGGAAAGATCTGTGTGAGATAGAGCTCCCTTCCTCAAAGAGATTACAGTTAAGTGGGAGAGACAAGGTGAATATATACCATGACTCCTAGACCATAAAGAAATATGAAGACCAAGTCAAAAGACAACAAAGTTGGTATATGTATCATTATCTATAATAACAAATGGTATTTATGGACCACTTTAAAGTTTGCAAAAGCTTCACAATGTTACTTCATTGATTTTCACAAGAATTCTATGAGGCAGGTGCTATTATTATTCCCATTTTACAGGTTAGAAACTGAAACTAAGAGACATTCAGTGAATTGTCCAGAGTCAAAGTTAAATGTCTGAAAAGTATTTGAATTCAGGTCTTCCTGACTGTAAGTTCAGTACTTTATCCAGCATAATACCCCTCTAAATCCTTTATAACAAACATAGCTAGCATTTATATAGTACCTATTATGTGCCAGATACTATGCTAGTTATTTTATAAATATTATCTCTTTTGAGCCTCAAAATAACCCTGGGAGCTAGGTACTATTATTATCTCCATTTTATAATTGAGGAAATGAGGCAAATAGAAGTTATATGACCTGCCCAAGATCCCATAGCTAGTAAGTACCTGAGGATGGATTTAAAATCATCTTCCTGACTCTGGCCAGGGTTCTATCCATTGTACTACCTGGCTATTTTATTATCTTTATTATCTACCCTAGTAATGTCAAAATCTTCAAATATTCCCTGGTGTGTATGTTGCTAAATAAAGCCCACTATGAAATATTATTATATATTCATCTTCCTTATGTTATTAATTTTAAATATTGCCTTTTTGAGTCATCCAAATATTACAATTGAAAAAAGTTTTGAAGGACTAAAAAAACCATAAGGAAAATCTTCTAGGGGAGAAAAAACTATCATTCATTCACTCACTCATTCATTCATTATTTCCCTCAATCATTAGCCACAAATTTTAAAATCACAACAACCTTGAATAAACACCATTTCAAAAGAACATTGATTTACATAGTCCTGGAAATCCACTATCTATACAAAATAAGCCTCATGGCTTTTAAATAATTCTTACTTTATCAGCCATTGAGCCTCCTAAGACTATATAGACGTGTGGTCATTTTTAGAACACTGACAGAAAAATGATGGAAAAAAAAAATAGTGCAAACTACACAAGTCTATTCCCATTAATTGCTGTTAAATAAGTTAATAAAGAAGATCCTGGTAGGAAAACTACTCCAATTGCTTGTCTGAAGAACTATTAAACAAAGTAATAAATAATATCACCATTTTCAGTCCTATTCTATTCTTCACGAACCCATTTGAGGTTTTCTTGGCAGAGGTATTGGAATGGTTTGTCATTTCTTTCTCCAGTTCATTTTACAGGTGAGGAAATTGAGGCAAACAGAATTAAGTGACTTGCCCAGGGTCATACAGCTAATAAGTGTCTGAGGCCAGATTTGAACAGGGGAAGATACATTTTCCTGACTTCAGGACCAGTACTCCATCCACTGAACCAGATAGCCACCTCAATTAATCTACACAACTGTTTGTATTTTTATTAAAATGCTATCTCTCCCATTATCACACCATATATTTACAAGTATGTAAAATAAGTAAGATAGGTGGATCATTACTATTCTCTTTCAAAGATAAATAGGACAGGCCTATACACTGGATCTAAAAGGACCCTCCCAGGTGAAGAAACTACCTTTCTTCCACTGCAGATCAGCAACTTCTCTGCAACTTAAAGAGTCTTGGAGAGTTGCCCAGAGCAACATGAAGTCACTTGCCTAGGATCACACAAACACTGCATGTCAGGAATAGAACGTGAACCCAGATTTTCCAGCTCCAAGTCTAGCTCTCTATCCCTTCTACCCTGCAGCCTCTCCAAAGGAAATATACAGTTTAAATATAAATATTTAAGTCACAAAATAATAACTTACAAATAACTCACAAAATAATAACTCATAAACAACTCACAAAATCACAAAATTAGTGGCAAAGCAAGACTAAAACACAAGATTCTCTTCTAACAGAACACCATATTTTTGTCTTTAAGATTTTCTTACAAGCAAATTTTAGACAAGGGATGGCCCAGGAGGGATATTAGTGTTTCTTCAATTATCAGTCTCTACTAATGAGAAGCCTGGTACTTTGCCTAATATGTGTGTATGCATGTGTCTCAAAGGAATCATAAATTTAGAGCTAAAAGGAACTTCAGACATCATCTAATCTAATTTCTTCATCTTAGCTGAGGAAATTGAAAAAGGCCCAGAAAAATTAAATGCCTTGCCCAACATCACACAACAACCATGCAGTGAAGTTGGAATACATTACACTGCATAAGAGAAAGCTGTATAATGCAGCTATATGTATCTATATCCACAAATTCAAATGTGCATGCATATCTCACAATTTCCTCACTGCTTACCATTCAACAATCTCAAAGTACTTCAGAAAAGCAAATTAGTTCCTTTACAAAGGTTGGCTGAAACCCATTTGCTCATCTTCCCTCCTCTTCATCACAAAATGTTCTTTGGAGCTATATCCTTAATGGCTTCAAATATCCTCAAATTTTGGTATATTTCTTGATTCATTCCTTTTTTCACCCTTTTTTTCCTTTTCCAAAGCTGACCTCTCTAATACTTTTTCAGGGATTCTACTCAAATCTCTCTAATGTTAAAAACTTTCATTGAGCTCCATTGCCTCTTTGAATTACTGTCCTTTCACATCAGGTAAATTTCTTAAAACAATCATTTAGAATATTATTTTTCTGCAAAAAAAAAAAAAAAAAAAAAAAAAAAAAAAAGATGAACAAGCTGATTTTAGAAAGGCCTGGAAAGATTTACATGATTAAAAAAAACAGTGCAAACTGCACAAGTCTATTCCCATTTTAACTGCTGTTAAATAAGTTAATAAAGATGCTAAGCAAAATAAACAGAACAAGGAATACATTGTATAGAGTAACAGCAAGAATGTACTTTGACCAACTATGAAAGACTGGGTTTTTCTCAGTGGCTCAGTGATCCAAACCAATCCCAATAGACTTTGGCCAGAAAATGCCATCTGCATCCAGAAAAAAGAACTATGGAGATTGAATGTAAATCAATACATGTTATGTTCATTTCTTTTCTGTTTTTTTTTTCCTCTCCCATGATTTTTCCCTTTTGTTCTGATTTTTCTCTGAACGTGATTCATAAAGCAATATGTATTAAAAATAAATTAATTTTTTAAAAATCATTTAGGATCATAATATATGTTAAACTGGAAGGGACACTAGAAGCCACTTCATATAACTCCCTTCTTTTCTAGATGTGGAAATTGAGGGTCAGGCAGACCAAAGGTCAAATAAGCTGACTGGTTGGTTATTGTTCTTCATTTATAAAGAGGACCAAAATGACATCACTACGTTGGAGTCAAGGTACAATGTGTGTGACTGTGCCTGATTAGACCAAAATGGACTTGGAAGATTCTACCAAAGCTGGGACATAAATAGTCCATATGAACGTTTGGAGCAGAGATGTCTCTAAATTTTTAATCTCTTGTTTCTTTTAAGCTACTGCAGTTCTGATTTGCACTATGCCTTCTTTGATTTGGGAACACCATTCTGGGCTGTCCTATCTACGTTAGTGTCTTCCATGTCTCCCAATCAATTCCAAAGTTCTTCAAGAAACCTTGAGATGTCCTTCTATCATTTCTTCTGGCCTCTATGTAAGTATCTCCCTTGTGTGAGTTCTCCATAAAATAGCTTTTCAGGCAAATGTAGATTTGGCATTTGAAAAATGTGGCCAGTCCAACAAAACTGTGCTCTCTACAGTAAAGTTTGAAAGCTTGGCAGTTCAGCTTGAGAAAGAACAGTACCTTATCAGGTGATCTTCAGAATTTTCCTAAGACAATTCTAATGGAAGGGATTCAATTCCAACACAATGGCTTTACAGTTTGGTAGGAAGTCTACTATTTTTTCTCTCCTACACTTTTCTTCAGAGCCTCCTTTCAAACACTGAGCTATCTGGCAATAAGTATCAAACATCGTATATGTAAACATCCCTAAAAAGTATACTGTCAAAGTAAGTGAACTTAGTCATAGAATTCATAATTTTTCCATTTGTTTTAACCAAAGGTTCCATGTATGAGTGGTGCAAGGTTGACTGATGGTAAACCTTTGTTTTCTTGGTATTAATTGTTGGGCCAAAATTAGCACAAATAGCAGAGAATCAATCCATATTCTGTTGCATCTCAGCCTCAGAGACTGAGTGCTCAATTGTCTGTAAACAAAAAGTCATACATCTCTACCTTCTCTACTTTAGTCTTGACTTGTAGTCTTTTCAAGTTAAATAATTTACCATCAGTGCAGTAGCTGACCTTGATGCTGTTTTCATTCTCATGGGAGAAATCTGACAACATCACTGAAAACATCATGTTAAAAAACATGGAATCAAGCACAGTCATACTTTCCTCCACTGAACCATGGAAAAGCTTGAGAACATTATCCATTATCTAGAACCCATGCAAGCATGCTGTTATAAAATTGATGAACTTCTTCAGGCGCCCAAATTTCACCCATCAGTCCAGAGTAGTTTAGGTGAAAGACAACACTAGGCCATAAATAGCCTTTAGAGCACTATAAATGTGCTTTGGGTATTATTTTTACCATCAATATAAAAGTGATTTCATCTACCTTCTTATGACCAAGAATCCTGCATCTCTTTCAGCTTTACTTGCACTTGACTTTTGACGGAGTTAAATACTGACTTCTTAGAGATAGATGAATTATCCTGCTGGTAAATCCTGTGGATTTCTCTTTTTTTAGTTTAACAGCTTCTGAATTTTCTCATCATTTTCATCTAACCAATCTTGATATTTTTGAGTATTCTGGCCTAAATGAGTAAATATAGAGCTGTTTGCCAAATCTTTGAAAGCTGACCACTTCTTTTCTGCTCCACTGTTGCGTCAACTTTTCCTCCAAGTTAGCAACAAATTGTTCAGGTTTTGGTAATCATCTTGCCTTGGGATCACCACTTTGGTTGAATGTGAATGTTGAGTTTGAAGAGAATGACCCTATGACCAGTCCAGCACTCTACACCATAAATGGCTTTTGTTACTCTCACTTTCTACCTTTCTCTTCTCCTTACAATGATATAGTCTATTAAATCCCAGTGTTTGCTGTGAGGGTGGATCCATGAAGTTTTATTGCCTATGGGTAATGCTGGTGTTGGGAAGGCCAGAAGATGAACAACCATCAAAAGTAAGGGACCACATCAGTTCCAATTGATCAATGATGGACAGAATCAGCTACACCAGAGAAGGAACACTGGGAAATGAGTGTGAACTGTTTGCATTTTTGTTTTTCTTCCCAGGTCATTTTTACCTTCTGAATCCAATTTTACCTTCTGAATCCAATTCTCCCTGTGCAACAATAGAACTGTTCAGTTCTACACACATATAGTGTATGTAGGATATACTGTGACATATTTAACATGTATGAGACTGCCTGCTATGCAGGGGAGGGGCTGGATAGAGGGAAGGGAAAAGTCGGAACAGAAATGACTGTTGTCATAAAATTACCCAGGCATATGTTCTGTCAATTAAAAGTTATAATAATTTTTTTAAAAAGTAAGGGACCATAGCTGTTGCTCTTTCCAACCCCACTGCTCCCAAGGACTCTTGCCATGTCTGATTGTCTGTGCCTTATCTGACATTAAAGTCACCCAGAATTACAAACCTCTCCTCTTTGCGGTCTCCAGGTCTTTGTAAAAATATTTTTTGATTTCATTAAGAATCATCATGATGACAATAGCTTGACATTTTCCTTTAAATGGTAATTACATTGTCACAAGCTTGTCATTTATTTCTTTTGGGAGGCAGGCAAGCATGTTAACTAGTTTTGATTAAGATACCTATACCAGCTTCATGGTGCTCCCTATGACTATGGCAACTCCATAAAAATGTGTATCCAGTTTTGATTTCAGTAAGCTGCTTTTCATTTGTTAGCCTTGTTTTACTCAGGGATACTATTTAGATATAATACTCTCTGGGTTCTTGCACAACAAGAGCTGTTTATCTTTCAGGCCTACTAGATTTTCTGTTGTCTATAAGCACTCTCACATTCCATATACCAGTGATGAGTGGAATCATCTTTCCAAAACTTATTACATTTTTTTGTGTGTTCTAACCATGAGGTAGGACCTCCACCTGCTGCAATAAGCAAGTCTGAGTAAAACAATCTTTTTCTAGTCCTCCTCATGCCAGAAGGTCCTTTAAAAAGGCTGTTCAGAGACACCCAAGGAGCTGCTGAATCCCCTATTGCTTCAGTGAAGTGTAAAAATGACTCTTTATTTGCATTTTATTTTCTTCATCACTTTCTTTCTGGCTTGATTTGATTTTTCTTTTACAGCAAGATAATTGTATAAATATGTATGCATATATTGGATTTAACATATCTTTCTACCATGTTTAACATATATTGGACTACTTGCCATCTAGGGGAGAAGGGTGGGAAAAGGGAGGAGTTGGAAGGGAGAGATTTGGAACACAAAGTATACATTTCGGAAAATAAAAACCTTTAATATAAAAAAAAATGACCCTTTGTCCCAGGTTGTTTGTATATAGAGCTATAACTACAGTTCCCAATATATCCTTTCCTACTACTTTGTCACTTGTCCATCAGCAGAAAACTTTGAAGTAGGTTAAAAATACTAAAAATAATGGATTATATCTTTTAAGTAACACATAAATTGGATTAGATAAGACTAAGTTGCACAGTCATTATTCTCATTCTCTCTCCCAAATCTAGTGGCAAGACAAAATTCAAGATGAGTGGCTTGAGATGTAGCATATGATCTTGCTATTTTTGATGTCTAACCATATTCTAAATGCTCCACCAAATGCATGGCTTGTTGGAACAAACCATTCACATCTGCTCCCTCTGCCCAGGAAGTCTTCGGGTATTTGGGGTAGACACTCTTCTAACTCACTGATGGGTTTGAGACAGGTTTATGGTCTTGGAACCACAGGTGAGAGGTGGGTAATTGGCTGGACACCAATGCTGGAAAACATCCCTAAAAAGGGCTCAGAAGGTCTCACACCAGAAGTATTAGTCTGTCTTGAACACTTATGCCCCCAAATATATAAGTAGCAGAGACAGCACTGAATGAGACATTGATGGATACTGGCTTCCTTGCATTTCCTAGCATAAGAAACTCCATCTCCCAACTCTGGACGCTTTCACAAGCTGTTCCCCATACCTGGACTTCTCTCCATCCTCAGCTCTGCCTCCTGACTTGCTATAAATAAAATTCCAGCTACTGAATGAAGCCTTTCCCATTCTTCCTTTATGCTAGTGCCTTTCTCTGCTGACTAGTTCTTGTTCATATATATTTGTTTACATTAGACTTGGAGCTCTTTGAAAGTAAAAATTGTTTCTTTACTTTTCTTTGTATTCCCAGCACTTTGCATAGTACCTGGAAGACAACAGGTGCTTTTTAAATGCTTTACCACTTACTACCTATTACCTACAAACATACCCACTCCACTTAGATACCACCTATTCATACTCTTTTTCAAACCCCTTATCATCTGGCTTTTACATGACACTTGAACAAAACTGTTCTCCCCAAAGTCCTCATGGTCTTGACCATTATTCTCCCTGATGTTTCTAAAGCATCTGACACAATGACCATCTCTTTCTTGAAATTTACCCCTCTCTCAGTGTTTCTGATAAAGACCTCATTTCTAAAATATATAGAGAATTGACTCAAATGTCTAGGAATTCAAGCCATTCCTCAATTGATTAATGTCCAAAGGATATGAGCGGACGATTTTCAGCTGAAGAAAGTAAAGCCATTTCTAGTCATATGAAAAGGTGCTCTAAATCACTATTGATCAGAGAAATACAAATTAAGACAACTCTGAGATACCACTACACACCTGTCTGGCTAAGATGACAGGAAAAGATAATGATGAAAGTTGGAGGGGAGGTGGGAAAACTAGGACACTGATACACTGTTGGTGGAGTTATGAACTAATCCAACTATTCTGAAGAGCAATTTGAAACTATGCCCGAAGGGCTACCAAACTGTGCATACCTATTGATCCAGCAGTGTCTCTAATGGGCCTGTATCCCAAAGAGATCTTAAAGGAGGGAAAGGGACCCACATGCACAAAATGTAGCAGCAAGGAACTGGAAACTGAGTGGATGCCCATCAGTTGGAGAAGGCTGAATAAATGTGATATATGAATATTATTGTTCTGTAAAAAATGGTCAGCAGGATGATTTCAGAGAGACTTACATTAACTGATGCTAAGTGAAGTGAGTAGAACCAAGAGAACCAACAGCAACAGCAAGATTATGTAAGGATTAAGTCTGATAGACGCAGCTCTTTTCAACGATGAGATGATTCAAGGCAATTCTAATTGACTTGTGATGGCGAGAGCCATCAGCATCTAGAGAGAGAACTATGGGGACTGAATGTAGATCAAAGCATAATATTTTCACCTTTTGTTGTTGTTGTTGTTTGTTTGCGTGGCTTTTTTTCTTTCCCCTTTTGATCTGATTTTTCTTGGGCAGCATGACAAATGTGGAAATATGTTTAGAAGAATTGCACATGTTTAACTATATTGGACTACTTGCTGTTTAGGGGAGAGGCAAAGGGTAGAGAGAGGGAGAAAAATTTGGAACACAAGGTTTTGCAAAAGTGAATGCTGAAATACTATATGATGGTCAATTCTGATGGACCCGGCTATTTTCAGCAATGAGATGAACCAAATCAGTTCCAATAAAGCAGCAATGGTTCAATTAGAACCAGCTACACCCAGCGAAAGAATTCTGGGAGACGACTAAGAACCATTACATAGAATTCCCAATCCTTATATTTTTGTCCACCTGCATTTTTTATTTCCTTCACAGGCTAATAATACACTATTTCAAACTCCAATTCTTTTTTGTACAGCAAAATAACTGTTTGGACATGTATATTTATTTTGTATTTAATTTATACTTTAACATATTTAACATGTATTGGTCAACCTGCCATCTAGGGGAGGGGATGGGGGGAAGGAGGGGAAAAATTGGAACAAAAGGTTTGGCAATTATCAGTGCTGTAAAATTACCCATGCATATAACTTGTAAATAAAAAGCTATAATAAAAAAATTAATTAATTAAAAATTTTAAAAAAATTTTAAGTGAATATTGAAATATTTGGGAATCTATCTGCCAAGGCAAAAGTAAATGCTGAAAACTATCTTTGCATGTATGTGGAAAACTAAAAAGCTATTAATTTTAAAAAGAAAAGAAATTTACCCCTCTCATGGGTTTTATATTACCCCGATTTTCTTCTCCCATATGTTATTCCCTTCTCTCCCATCTTTTTCTAGGTAACCTTCTTCCTCTCAACTTTACAATGGATCTTAATTTATTTCTCTGCCCACCCCACTGTGTTCCAGCTTTGTACTCTCTACTTTGGAATTCTTCCAGATTCTTTGTTACAAGAGATGACTCTCTGGTAGGAGGAAAGAAGAATTATAGCAGGGATTGGGGGGGGGGGGGGAAGAAAGGGAGAAAGAGGGAGAAGAAGAGCTGTAAAAAATGTAAGGAGACATCTTTAGTTTTCTATAGAAATGTCTAAATCTTTTTTAATTTGTAATAAACTCTAAGTACATAAGCAGACTGTCTATTAAAAAAAGGAAATAGCTACATCAAAATAATACATAATGTAGAAATGTTTTGCATGATTTATGTATAATGGGCATCATATTTCTTGCCTTCTCAATGAGTGAGAGTTGGAAGGGAAGGAGAGAATTTAAGAACCGGAAATGTTTTTTTTTAATTTAAATTAATTTTTTAATGTAAAATAGAGCCAAGGATTAAAAATAAATGAATGATATACATTTCCTGATAGCAAAATATATTATCTGCATTTCCCAAAAGGTCACAATGATAACAACTGACATATATATATATATATATATATATAAAGACCTTTAAATTTTGCAAAGTTCTGCATCTCATCTAATGATTCCCAACAAGCCTGTGACATAGGGAGTACAAGAATTCTTATGTGCATTTTAGATATGAAGAAAATGACTCGAGAGAGAGGTATAGTGACTTGTCCATGATCACTTGGCTCATTAAGCACCAAAAGGAGGATGTGTAGTCTAGTCTTCCTCAGTTTAAGTACACATTCTCTCTACTATAATATGGTGCCTCCCAAATGCTAACCATAATTTATTTGATCATTTAAAGCACTAAAAGTAATCACAGAAAGATATTCTAAATAAAGGAGCTCACAAATAAAACCTTCATGCTTTCATTTTAAAACCTATTTCCAAATATTCCATGATGCAAAATACTAATACTAATACTAATAATAATAATATTACAATTTTTTAAAAAACTGAATCAGTGGGTCCATTAAAAAAAAAAAAAAAAAAAACCTCCATACAGCTGAAGCCCACATGTCATGAACAACCCTGAATAAAGAAGACCTTCATGAGTTTAAGCCAGGATGGGAAAATTTTGTTCCCGCTTTACTAGAGAACATTCTACATAGCAGCACTCAATCCATGAGAATGGCCTGTGTGTCAGATGATTTGATTCAGATCCCTGTTTGACTGTTGACTGTGGCTTTAAGGAAGTAATTTACTTTTAAAATTATTTTATTTATATTATATTTATTCCTCATAACAAAATGCATTATTTGCACTTTCCAAAAGGTCACAATGATAACTGACACATATATGAAAAAAAAACCTTATTAAAGTACAAAGTTCTTCTTCTCATCTGAGCTTCCTAATAACCTTGTGACAAAGGGAGTACAGGCAAGTAAAAAAAAAATCACACATTTTTTAATATAACTATCACATGTTATTCAAAATAACTTGTTTGATCATAAGAATTTTGTTTTAGAAGGCTTTGTTTTCTGTATGCCCTGGGGTGCTGGAGCAGGAAGATTTGCCTTTGTGACATTTATTTTCACTAACACATTTGAAACCAAACAACTACACAGGAACTGCTTCCAAAGTCATTCAATCATGCAGCAGGTACTTGTGATATCACTATGATAAGGTAATGTACTAAGCATTAAAAGGGGTAAAAACATGAAATCATGCCTTGCAATGAGCAGAAGACAAGTCCAGAAATAATCAAAATGCAAGGATGTATGTAATAAGTTCCCTAAGAGACAGACAAAACACTATGGAAGTTCAAAGGAGAAGAGAGATTGCTTTCTAAGCAGATGTGGGATCAGGGATGTATTTAGGAAAAGCTTCATGGAGGACATAGCAAAAAATTAGGCCTTGAAGGATATAAGGCTTTGACAGGCAGAGATGCTAGAATGAAAACTTTTTGATCAAAGAATATGGCATCAAGAAAACAAAGGCAAATTTAGGGGAATGTTGCATAGACCAATTTGGCTAATCATATGGCAAAACATAAAGGGAAAGTAGATTAGCTTACAGAAGTAGATAGGTTAGCGACAGATGATTAAAAAGTCTCAAGAATATGAGACTGAGGCATGAGGTAAGATGCAAAACACAAATTGGGCTAGACTTCAAATAAAAACATTAAAATAAAGCTGTCCTTATAACATTTGACCTCTGTAAAGGGATTTTTTTTTTTTTACTTACTTTAAAGTAATGATGACAATCAAGTTTTTTTTTAGTGTTATTCTACACTGGGAATGTGGAATGTGGCTCTTTTAGTTCTTTCTAAAATGTGCATTGTGAGCTGACAGACACTCATGCTTTAAAAATAGAAATTTTCAAAATCAAAGAAGAATGACAAAAACAATCCCTCAATTTCCTAAATTTTCCAATTTCATTTTTCAGGGCGTTTTCTTATCTGTAAAGTAAGAGGGGCTAGACAAGAAAATCATCATTAAGGTCCGTTCTACCTCTAAAGCCTATGATATCAAGATATCATGACTCTCACTCTCCAGCTGCCTCCTTACCCTAATCTGAACAAACAGCTTGGGTTTGGGGCTAGGACATGAAGGAAGTGGTCCCAGAAAGTGCCTACAAGAGTGGCAGAAGAAGGATCAAGACTGGAAAGCAAAGGACACCAGAACTGCCATGGGCTTTTCAAGCCCATTCACTCAGACTTGAATGGTCCCAGATATGGGGAGATGATACGGGAACCAATACCAAAAGCATCATGGAATGCTTCTTCCAAATCCACCTGGACCCTGACTTCAAGTCCTGATATCAAGTCCAGAGTTCCCTCAAAATTCTAAATTATCTAGATATTTAGATTATTCATGGGTCAAGATCTAATAGACATTCATTTCACCATTCACAGAGGAGTAGCAGTTGGGAACTAAATCAACTTAGACAGAGTATTTCCTAACATTCCTGAATCAAAGCAAGCTTCCCTACTAGGGGAATTCTGAGATGAAATACCAGTGGAATTACTTTAAATAGACAGATCTCTGCATTGTTTTATCAGAGCACACCTTGCCTGATTATCAATTCTATGCTAACAAGTGAATGCAGGACCCAGGCCCGGTTACCTGCTTCTGAAGAAAAGTCAAGTCCATTCTAGTTTCACGATGAAAACTCACAAATATAGTGAATTCAAAAAAGAGGAATAGTTTTGGCCAGGAGACTGGGGATAAGGAATTGATTCTGACTGAACAAATCTACAAATGAGAACTAATTGGTTGTGAGCCATGGAAACAGGTAGACCTGACAGTTGCAAAGATGGTAAACTGAATAACCATAAAGAAAACAGCAATTACTTAGCACTTATGCCTGGAATTTGTGCAAAATGACAAAATGGACAGAAAGGTCAGATCCCTGTTGTTCAACAGGATCAGATGAATGGAAATACTCAGCTGTTTTTTAAAAAATTAAATAAATAAAATAAAAACTACTGCATAATTTATATTATGTATATATATATATACATAATATAAATTATGCAGTAGTTTTTATATATATACACACACACACACACACACACACACACACACACATAGGTATATATGCATGGATATAAATGGATATCTTCATGTGCATAAACTGTGTAAAAGTTGTTTGTTAAATATATATGTATTTATATATGTATATGTGGGTGTGTATGGGTGTGTGGTATGCATGTGTATGAGAGGGATGGATGGGGTGTGGGTATGTAAAATATGTTTAAACCACATTTTACATAACTACACTCCATCTTGCTTCAAGGTTGATCTAACGATGAAACTGAAACAGGACATGGATATGCCCTATGCATATTCAAAGCAAACAATATTTTAAACCAAGTTGGTCTAAAGCCTGAATCCTGAGGATGATTCATTTGTAGAGAGAATAACCACTTGAGGCTTTGGCTTTATCTGCTTTACAAAAAAGCATTCTGGAGGAAGAAGGGGAGAACATACAGAAAAGAAGTGTAAGACATGAAGGTGTCTGAGTTTCCAAGATAGAAAAATGTGTCTAAACTTTGAAGAAAAAGAGCATGATCTTCAGGAAAGTGTGGGGCATATTTGGGTACAGCCAAAGCCAATTTGGTTAGGGCATTGAGGAAAAGTAGATTGGTCTATAAAGAAGGTGGGGGGCAGACAGAGGACGGCTTCAAGTTGTAAAGCTGGGCAAAGTTAAGTAGAAAATTAAGGCATACATCAAAAATGTGATGTTTATCACTTCCATGTGAATACACTAGATGAAAGAATCTATACAGAAGCAAGGTCATAGAATCCATAGATTGATAACTTAAAGCAACCTTAAAAGCCATGAAGTTCAATCACCTCATTTTATAGATTAGGAAACAGAAATACACAGAAATTAAGTGACTCAAAAGTCACTAGAAAGAGCTGAGGTGATCTTTGCCAGATATTTTTAGCTCCAATTGCAGGGTTCTCACCACCATACCATGTTGTTTCTTTTTAGCTAAAAGGGAAAAAATGTGATAAAGCTGACCAACATTTTTCTTTCTAATTTGTTCCCTCCCAGCTAGAAAGATGGTTATTTTTTTTTTTTTGTCTTTTTTTGCAGAAATCAAAAGTAAATCTGAAGGTGATTGCCTGGAAAATTAAAAACAAATCAAAACCCCCGCCAAAACCAGACCAAGAACCTGTCATATTTCTATCTCCTTCGAACAAAATATGTCTGATATTTAAGGATTTATCAAATTACTTAAAGATGGAACACATACAAAATCCAACTTGAGAACAATTATAAAGACATATAAGAATTTACGAAAGATAATATTGTATAAACTGATTAATAAAGTGGTAAGTGGATCTGGAAAGTGAGGTAGGGCTCATCAGAGAAAGTACACTTTTTTACACAATAGTCATAATTGATTTGGAAGGCCTATGACACTTCTGCATAAACTGTAAGCAGATTTCTTCTACATCACATACTCAGCTGGTTCTTTGATTCTACAAGACTAAAATATTATTTTAGAAAGAAGCTAATTGATTCTCTTCAGGCTATTGTTCTTTCCAAGGAACTATAGAAATCTTCATCAATTGCAACAAAATTAAGAAAATTCCAGATGTGGAAAGTAGAAAGAATACTCAAGGATACTTCATTATGACTATTTAGACAATTCTCCTCTTGTTTTACAAATTACGGCAATCTGCTCATAAACTCACATTCCAAATGAATTTCATTATTATAAAGGATTTTTTTTTTGGTGGGGGGATATAGGACATCTAAAAAAATCCTGATCAAAGTTTCATTTCCACTCAGAGGTAGTAATTCATATTAACCGCTTTATATCATAATTCTAGTATGAAAGATATTTCTGCACTATACCATCCTCAAAAATCAGAGATATAGTAGCTTCCAAACTTTATGTTGTTGGACATTTTTCTTCCATCAGACTTCCAATTAGTTGGCCTTGGGTGGGGATACTGTTGTCATGGTAGTGACTAGCTCTGAATAATCTACAGTCATTTCCTGTACCTCTGTGGCTCAGAGGCACAGAATAAGAATTCGTCTTTATATAGTGCTTTAAGATTTGTTGAGAGAGAGTGTGTATGTATGGAGTAGAGGTAGAGGAAAAGGGAAACAGAAAAATAGGAGAGGGAAAGAGAAAGCAGGGTTTCTTAAGTAGCTATATGTGGGAAGAAGGAACTATGGTGGTTTGGAGATCCCCTGTGGTACAAACATATACGTGGTACCATGAAGGGGACATTTCAAAATAAGAATGCATTTATTAAAAGTCAAAAGCAAATTTAGAAAGTATGAAGATACAGCAGACACCTAAAAAAGTCTGTCAATTTTGTTCAAGGGTAAAAATAAAGATTCCTATCTCTAATTCTTTGCCTCTATCTCCAACGTATTCAAGGATTTCCCTAACTTCAAACTATTTTCTTAACCTACTTCAACTCTCATACATGGATTTGGGTAATTGACTATTCTCTAGTTTATGGGTTCTAAACCTGGCAAACAAGGACTTCCAAGATATCCATGAATTTGGATGGGTTAAAAAAAAAAAAAAAAAAAAAAAACAATGAAAAAAACCACTTTTATTTTCTCTAATCTCTAACTGAAATTATGCTTTTCCTTCAATTAAAAATTCTGGGAAGAGTTGAATAGATTTCAATAGGCAATCAAAGGAGTGTATAATAGCACAAAGATTAAGAACATTTACTCTATTTCATGGGCATAAATGTTATCCAATAAGAACCTAAGTTCCTTCATGACAAAGATCTCAACCAAAGTTTCAATACTTCTAAAATTGATCTCAACCCAAGTCCTACTATTTCTAAAACTGATCTCAACCTAAGTCTCAATATTTTTAAAACTGATCTCACCCCAAGTCCCAGTACTTCTAAAACTTATCTCAATCCAAGTTCCAGTACTTCTAAAACTGATCTCAACCCAAGTTTCACTGCTTTCAAGACAAAATTGGACAATGTCAGAGCTCCAAAAGAGCCCTCAGAGATAATCTAGTGAAACAAGTTCATTTTACAGGGGAAGAAACTGAACCCCAAAAGAACTGACATATATTTTTCACATGTGTACAAGCTGTTTTGTCATCTGGTGGAACAAATTCATTTTACAGGGGAGAAAACCGAGTCCCAAAGGGATTGACATATATTTTTCACATATATTTCACAAAATAAAAGATTGTTTTACTATTATCTTTGTATCTCAATGCTGGCAAATAAAAGGCTCTTAATAAATGCTTGTTATCTGATTAACATGCCTTAATTCACATTACTAGTTAGTGGCTGAAACAAGTTAGATATAGAGAGAAAAGAGCACTGGCTCTAAAAATCAGAGGATCTAGGCTCATATCCCAAATCTGACATTTTGAGACAATTCATTTGCCTTCTTAGGTCTCAATCCTTCTCCTTACTCTTTCCTGCTTCCCTCAGACACACAGAGTGCTCCTCCATCATGGTAGACATTTAATAAATTTCAGTTGTTTTCTAGTCATGTCCAACTCTTTGTGATCTCACTTGAGATTTTTTTGGCAGAAATACTGGAAGGGTTTGCCATTTCTTTCTCCAGCTAAAAATGAGGAAACTAAGGCAAATGGGATTAAATGATTTGCTCAGGGTAAAGCCAGTAAATAGCTGAGACCATATTTTAACTCATGAAGATGAGTCTTCCTGATTCCAAAACCAGGAGTCTTATGCATTGAACCACCCACCTGCCCCATTTAATAAATATATGTAGAATTGAATGGAAATCTCCTGATGGATGGGATTAGAGCAAAGACTTTCTCATATGCGCTGAAGGTCCCAAAAGGCCTATATTGAAAGCATAGTATTCTCTGGGATAAAGCTTTTGGTCTATGGTTCTTCCCAAGCCATTTGTTTGTAAGTGTCAAACAATATAAAAGGGGGAAAAAACAGGTATATGTGTTCGTGACATGTGCCAAATTATGAGACTGAAGACTCAGACTTAATGACTTGTTTACTGACAGCAGACTAATGCCCAATATGATCTTCTCCTAAAATACAAAGCACTAAGTTGAGTAATCCTTGTTAACCAAGTTAGACTGGCCAAAATATTTTTGATTCCATTTGTATTCTCACACTCACACGACATTTCCAAGCATCCTTTCCAAGAGTCCTAATTACAACACTTTAACACTATATTTGTCTATTTTATATAATGAATGAAAGATGTGGGTGAACTCTTAAAACAAATAAATTGTGTATACTCTATCTTTATCTTAAAAGCAGTATCATTTTAAACTTGTGCTCTGACCTATTTTCAAAGCCTTCATGAATCTTCACTTTTATGAAACAGAAAGTAGGACTCACAAAGAAGTCATGAGTTATTAAACAATGCAATGAGCAACTATGATTTCAAAGAATCAATGCTATCTATAATGGAAAGACTTTTTTGGATATGGTAAACAGGTAAATTTGTTTTGGTTCATTATGATTGTTTCAAGGCTTGTTTGCTTGTTGAATTTATTCTTTTTTTTTTTTTTTTTAAAGCAATCTGTACATAATGGAGAAGCACGGTTTCACACATTCTATCTGTAGTCTACTTTGTAAAAGGAAATGTTCATATTGCATGTGAAGTTGTTAAATTTAGAATAAAAAAAAATGTTTAAAAGTTCCAACATGAGCTTATACTTGTTTCCTCCTTTCTTCTTAATGTACCTAAAAATTAGCTTCAGGAAAGTCAATTTAACCAAAATAACTATTTAACAGAGAGACCCTATAACAATGGAAATATCAAGGAAGAAATTAATGGTATGAACTGAGGCAAAGCTCACTGAATTCTTGACTTATATAAAGGATCTAGGGACAAGATGATAGATTTTTATTTTTTTTTAAATAAAGATGGCAGGAAACAACTGAATTTCCTAAAGGGCTCTGAGACTGAAATAAAGTTCTGGATCTAACTACAACACATGATGGTTTCCTACTGGCTAGATTCTACTGAGGTCTTTTGTATGCTTTGTGTGTATGTGTGTGTTTTCACACTTTAAAATGTCATTAAAAAAAAATCAATTCTAAACATTGCAAAGAGGTTTAGTGGCTTTCAAGTATAAGGGGACTAAATATAGACACTTACTCTTTGTTCTGCTGTCCATTTCTATTTTTGCTGGCTCTTGAGTTGCTGCTGTTGAAGGTAACTTCTTCCCAACCGTCTGAAATAAACAAATAAATTTTATTTAATAAGATTAACTCAGGAGTTGAAACCAGGATTGTAAATTAAATAAAAACAGCTAAAATAACGAATTTTTACATTAAATTTTAAAATTACTGTCCGACATACATGCCAATTTCTCAATTATAATGACAAATAACTGAACAAAGATCTAAATTTAAAATATTGGTAACTCATTAGTATTTGGGATTAATTATTCCCTTTATTTATCAACATACTTTATTAATGTTAATTGTTTAGGGACCTAAATAAACACCTGAAAGGAAAAAGATACAGTTTTCATATTTCAGATTAAAGATTATTTTTTAAACTTAAATTAATTAAACTACTGCTAAATTCCCCAATCCTAAATATACTTTGATCCCATATTGCTATCTTTTTTAAAACCAGATTTATAATGTTGACATTATAAGACAGTAGTGTCAAATTCAAATGGATGCCTGCAGATACATATTAAAAACCAATCAATTAGCCAATAAACATTTATTCAGTTCCTACTATGTTCACTGGGCAGTTGGATGACACAATGGATAAAGCACTAAGTCGGAGTTAGGAAGATCTGAGTTTGAATGTGGCCTCAGACACTTACTAGCTGTATGACCCTGGGCAAGTCATTTAACCCTCTTTGTCTCAATTTTCTCATCTGTAAAATGAGCTGAAGAAGGATACTGACACTCCAATATCACTGCCAAGAAAATCTCAAATGAGATCACAAAGAGTCAGACACGACTGAAAAAATTGAACAACAATAATAATACGAAGTTCCAGGCACCATGTTATAGTGTATTTTTATTTATTTTGTTAAATATTTCCCAATTACATTTTAATCTGATTCAGGCTGCACTCTAGAATTTAAGGGACTCACACTAAGGAAACTTTCTCTATCAATGTAAATTGATATTTACTTATCAGTATGTCATCTTAAGGAGTTACCTGGGTCACTGGGAAATTAAGTGATTTTTGTCCAGCCTGTAATAACAGACACAGTACTTGAATACAGGTCTCTGATTAAAGCCTGCTCTCTACCCACTAAGCCCTATGGTCTCCTCACATCTCTAACTGCTAATTATATTAAAATACATTGGCTTAATAGGAGTTAATTTTTCTTTTTAAATTTAAAGTTAATTCTATTATCACCAACTGTTAGAAAATCAACCACAAAGAATGCTAAGTAGTATCTTGCCTAAGGAAGTTGCTATAAAAACAGGCATTTCTCAGAGTTCATTTTATTCATAAAAAAATGAAGGCAGACAAGGTGAAGGCCTTTTTGTGGCTACCAACTTTTTAGCATGATTTTTATTTAATTTCTAACCATCGTTTCCATGGATACAGGGAGATAGTATAATAAAACTCACTGCCTACACACAAAAATTCAGCCAGTAAGTGATAAATCTCACTGACTGTATAAAAATCTCTCTGCACAAAGAAAATCCATGAATGGAGGGAGGAAACAAAATTAATGTGTCACTCATGAAACCAGGACCAAAGAAGTTTTCCTTTAAATGATAATGATTTGTAATCCCATTTTAAATCAGAAAAATGTCCTCATGCTCCTGGGTAAAAATGGACATTAAATTTGAATAAATCACATGAAGCAGGTAATTCAAATTTTCAACCTTACATGAATTTTTAAAAATACTTTGCCTAATATTCTGTACATTTTACATGATGACATTTTGATTTGGTGCTTTGAGGCTTTCTGAGTTTGACTTTTAAAAAATGAAACATTCAAAGTAATATTCAACCTCGATTACTGAACATACATACTAAAATTCTTGTCTAATTCTAGAGTAGTGAGAGAAGACTTTGATCTAAGTTTTCCAGAGGGTCAAATTTTAGGGCCTTATGGTCATCTTTTAAAATATTATCTACAATGGAATCTCTGAAAATTCCTTTTACAATCCATTGGTCTCTTTTTTAATGACCAAAAACCCAACATGTTTCTATTCCTAAATAGCAGAGCAAAAACAAAGGCAAAAATAGAACAGTAAATGTCACAGTCATATTTTGGCCATCAAGGAACGATTTTTTTTAAAGTATCCTGGACAAATTTAATTATCTGGTGGCTGATCTTAAAAGATCAATTTTCAGCTTATACTTTTTTGGATGATTTGTCTGCAATTTAATTCAGAAATATTTAACAATTATATACTAAAAACTTAACATGACCTGTGTCCTAAAGAGATCTAATAAAAGGGAAAAGGATGTACTTATACAAGGTGTATTTATAGTAACTCTTTTTTGTGCTTGCCAAGAATTGAAAATTGAGGGGATGAAAATTGGGAAATGGATGAATGAATTGTAATATATGTTTGTGGCAGAATACTATTATATTGTAACAAATCAGAAGAATGGTTTCAGAAAAATCTTGGAAGATTTATGTGAACTGATGCAAAGTGAAATCAGCAAAACCAAAAGATCATCATACATAGTAACAACAATCTTGCAATGATGAACAATAATAATAGACTTAACTACTGTGATCGATACAATGATCCAAGACAATTAGAAAGAACTCATGATGAAAAATGCCATCCACCTCAAAAGAGAGAGTACAAATGAAAGTATAATTTTCTCCCTTTATTTTTCTTGATTCTTTTTGCAATATGGCTAATATGTAAATATGTTTTACATTGATTTCATAATTTACATCATATTACATGCTTTCTCAGTGAGTGCAGGAGGGTCTGAAGGAAGAGATGATTTAAAACTCAAAAAAAATTTTTTAAGATAAAAATAATGATTAAAAGAAAGAACTTTCTATAGTTAATGCATTGTGCTGGGATTGTGTGGATACAAAGGTGAAATAAACAAGACACTGTTTTGTACTAGAAGAGATTCTATCTTTTAGTACTTTGTGTTTCTATGGTGACAAAGTGAGCTCCTTTATATTACTGACATCCCAGTTCATTAGTCTAATAGAATAAGTTACTATTAAGATATGTCTTCCATGTTCACATACTTCCCCTGAGAAAGACAAAAGCTCAAGGTTTAATCTGTTGTTTTGTATACTATCTCACCTTGTATGCATAAAACACAAATCCATCCAAATATCTTTAATCTCTACCTCTCTAACAATTCCTATCCATCTGTCCATAGATATACTAAATCCTACCCTCCACAGCTAGAAAAGCCTTCCCTTTGCTTCATCCATATACTATCACATCTCTCCATTATTTTTTAGCCAAATTTTGGACAGGAGGAAATATATTTACACCTGTTATCAACTTCTCGCTATTTCTTAAAAGTATTTCACCAAAAAACTAAAAAAAAAAAAAAAAAAAAAAAAAAAAATCAGTGAATTTCTAATTACCAAATTCAATTATATTTTCATCCTCATCATAGATTTTTGCAGCAGCTAACATGTCAAGCAGCTACCAACCAAAATAACTGCTTCTCTCTCTCTAACTCATCTCTCTAACTGCTTCTCTTTCTCCATTACTGGCATTTCATTCTCTTCTTAAAGCTTTAAGGTAGCTTCCCTCATCTAAGTTATGTCCCTGCCCCCTTTTTTCCTCTCCTCTCCATAAACTTTAATTTAATAATTTCATTCAACATCAAGACTTTAACAGAGATAGCTGCCCTTAGCTGCTTTCAAAAGTTCTAGATTTGTTCCAAGTATCTACAGGACATTTCTAACGTGCTTCTACCAATTTCCCAACTTTAATATGTGAAAATTGAGCTTATGATTCTCCAAGCCCCTAAATCTGCTTTCTCTGATGCCCCCCTTATTGTTCTTCCCAATCCCCATTAACTGTCATTTATTCCATCTACTAGGTTCACAACTTTGTGTTATAACTTTGGGTTCTCTTTGACTCTTCTGGCTTCCTCACAACTAAAATAAATCACTATGCAATCCTACCAGTTCTTCCTCCATAACCTCTTGGCATTCATCCCCTCCCTCTCTGTTTTCATTGCCACCACACTAATACAAGCCTGGACTTGATATCACCTTCTAAAAGGTTATCCCACTTCCACTCTCTCCTTCACCAACATCATCCTTTTCACACTCCAGCCAAACATGGCCATGTCCATTCATCTGCTCAAAACTCTTAAATAACAATTCATTTACATAACATAGAAAAGTCTATAATAGGATGACCTTATAAGTAGTATAAGTATTATTATCTCTCTCTTTTTTTAATAAAAAAAAGATATTATACCTATTATACCATTAAGTAGCAGAAATGGATCCCCAATTGGGTAAAATTCAAATTTTTCCACCTAATATTCAAGGTGCTCCAGAGTGACATTAATCTACAACTGCAAGATTATCTAATACCCTAGCTCCAATACACCTTATAAATGTGTCATACCAACAGTTTCTAACAGTCATATGCCCAGCATCATTAAGGGGAGCTGTGATTGTCAACTCTGGAATCATAAGTGCCTTTTTCCATTAAAGTTTCCCATCACGTTAAAAGATTAAGAGGAGAAATGAGAGGTTTCTTTAAACATGTGGGGACATCACATGGAAGGGACATCAGTCTTTATTTGGCTTCAAAGGACAGATCCAGAAACAAAAGGGCAAATTGTGGCTGGAAATCAGGAAAATCTTAGCAATTAAGAGCTACATAAATGGAATAGGCTGTCTCTATGGTACTGAGCTCCCTCTGCGTCAACATACTCAAGGACAAGCAAGAAAATCACTTAACAACACTAATTAAATCATATTCTACAGAAGATTCTTTTTGGATACAGGTTAGTCTACATGGCCACCAGGATCCCAACTCTACAATTTGTATTTCTGTTATCATTGGATACCTTGGTTCCTCCAGGGACACAGAACACTGACATTTAAAAGCAATACATACCTATCTTCTACCATAACCCAGACAGTACTTCAGATACTGTTCAATAATTGTTCAACAGTGAATAAAAATAAACCAACATAATCTTGGGGAAGCTGTTCCTTAGCTAAAAGCATTTACCAAGTTATAATAATAATAGCTAACATTCATGATTTTAATCATAGCCAATATGTTAGGCTTAGCTATGTGCTTAACTACTATGTGCTAGATACTGGGCACTTTACAATTATTATCTCATCTATATAAAAAATTATCTCATCTTACCTTCACAAAAACCCTATGTTATTACCCCCATTTTACAGATGAGGAAACTGAAGGAAATAGATTAAATGACTTGCCCAGGGATACCTAAAAAATTTTACAGAAGACTTTCTTTACAGCATCTCTTTGAAGTAGATAACTTGAGTGTTATTATTCCTAGAAGCAACATAGCACAGTAGATAGAAAACTGGTCTTGGAGCCAAGAAAATCTTTGTCTAACTCTACCTCTGACACATACTGGCAGTGTGACCCTAGGCAAGTAACCTCCATGGCTAAAAAATAATGGAGAGATGTGATAGTATATGGATGAAGCAAAGGGAAGGCTTTTCTAGCAGGCACTCTGCTAACCAGAAGGCTGACCTGGCTTCAGGACATTTGTCAGAGCTTCCAGGGAGAACAGAGCACTATTCTCCCCTCTTTTATATCAACTAAAAGTTTAAAAAAAGGGGCTCACTCCACAGAACACTAAATAAATCACAAATATAAATATAAATCATAACTATAAATAAATAAAAATTAATCATAAAGTCTCTCCCAAAAATTCAGAATAGAAACAATATGGAGAACCTCTGACTTACCTTCCCCTAGTCCTTTCCTGGCTCACATCTGGTTTCATTTGATTCAGGTGGAACGGAATGTTAATTTTAAGAGGGAGGAGTTATAGGTGTAAGTACCACCCAGGCTATTTACAGATGACATGTGGGAGAATAAGCTGGGAAACAGGCCTGGGTATCCCTGAGGTAGACCACACAACTTTAAATCTCTCCTGGCAAAGCAGAATAGGGGAAAGGGGATTCTCACATATAACCAGCCATCTTTTCCTTGGATCAAAAGGTTCCTTGATATGAAAAGATGATACATAAAAAGGTTTTTTACAAGAAGTCTTGCAGAAAACATCCTTCCTCACCTTCCAGGAAACTACTGCAGGAAAGGATCCAGCTAGAGCCACTTGGTGCTGTAAAAGAAGGACCAGAATGTCTGAACCAGCCTCTCCTTGCTTCCTCCATGTACTACAAGCAAAAACCTCACCCAACAGTTACTTACATTTGTCTTCACTGTCTGCAGACCAAATGACAAACTATTGCTTGACTTGGCAAGGAAGGGAAAGAGAACAAACTGACAGGTATACAAATGGACCGTCACTCTTGATTAATCCTATACACACATTCATCACCAGGCTGGAATACGGCCTACTTATTACCCAAAAAGGTTCTGCCCTAGTTTCAAGTTATTCCCTTCCTTCCTTTATTTTTAATCCCTGCCAGTCCTTTAAAAAAAGAAGTGACAATAAGGGAGGAATGAATAAAATGAATAAAAGTAGCTTATGAGCAATTACTATGTTACCAGGTATTTTATTGGAGATACAATCATAAAGCAGCAAAACAGCCCTTGACCTTCAGGAGCTTACACAGTAATTAGAGAAAACAATGCAAAATATAGAATTAAAAAGAGGGAACGGAAGTATGTACAGGGAAGCACTGGACAGATAGGATGAAAGTTCACCAGTGAGACCTGGGGTCCAAGGGAACAGTAGATGGGGTGGGGGGGTGGGGGGGTGGGAGAGTCTGTGTTGTAGAGAGAAGGAAATGAGAAAGATGGCTTAGGTGCAAGGGGAAGGGGAAACGAACAGGAAGATGTCCACGGTGGAACAGACATGGTGTGGACCTAGTTAAAAAGAATACAGACTAAGCAGCTAGTCTATATAGAGGATAAAGAGCTAGTTTCTGAGTCAGAAACACCTGGGTTCAAGATTTACTCAACACTTGCACATACTAGCTGTGTGATTTTTGACCAAGTCATTCATCTCCTGGTGCCCCAGGCAACTCTGCTAGGTGATGAGTTTCCAACTGATGTCAGTAAAGGGAATTTCCTACACTGATAAAACCCTGGTTTAGACCAAAATCAATCAAAAAAAAAAAAAAAAAAAAAAACCACCAAACCCCACAAAGTGAGGAATAATTATATTTTTTAATAATCTCTAAGGAAAAACAGAAAATATAAGGAATATTATTTAAACAATAAACCCATCTTTTTCTCAGTATCCTTCCCAGATATATATTTTTTTTTAAATTTGCATGTTGTTTTAATAGAGTTAAGTTTCTTCTTTATTTTTGGTTCTTTGAATTTTAGCTGCTAATATCTCTATCAATACAGACAACCATCATATGATTTCAATAAGTGCCAGAAAAAATTTTTGCTTTTTGTACTGAAATGAAGAAACCACTACTTGTAGGATGGAAAAATCAGTGTATAAATGACATAAGCCTTTCCAGTGTAATGAATTCCTACTCCAAGAGACCAGTGTATCAGTTTTAATTCTGGCTACTGATTCTACATTTTTATGAGACCAGGATGCTGACAAAGTCAGGTCAAACCTACGGGATGATAGCATTCCCCTGAATTTATGCCAAACTGATGACACAAGCTACTCTAAACAGTAAGAGCACCCACAATAGAACTTTTTTAAAGAGGAGCAAATTTATATCACACTTACAATACAAAATTGAAATTGAGATGCCACATATATATAGGAAGATAAATGTCTAAAGAAGAAAAAAATTCCAGCATTCTGGAAGCTCATGTCACAGTTGCCAGCAGCCCAATCTTATTTAAAGACAGATTTTAAACAAAAGAAATGCTACAGCATGTAGGCTATTTATAGATACTAAAAATGAGCTTCCCATTGTAAAATAAAAGGCACTGATGAGCTTTGGAAGGGTGGGCCATCACAGTGTGTGACAACACATCTACTCTGCTCAGCAAGCTGCATGTTCCATCTCTGAAAAACATAAGCAAACACCCACAATTTTTCTTATTCCTAGACTATCATTATTGTTTTTAAAAGTGAAGTAGGAGAATAGGTATATTCCCAGTAGACACCCTGTGAATTAAGACCATATGAGGCACAGGATTTATTTGTAAGACATCTACTATTCTATTTTATAGCCTTCAAAAAAAAAGGTCAGGTCAATGCAAGGCAATCACAGCCTAATGGAAAGACCACTAGGAAAAATTAGGAGAAACAGCAGAAAGTCACTGGTATGTCAGAGAATATGAAGTAAGAAATCAAGATCAACACCAGGATCAAATCAATGTTTACTGAATGACCTTGTATATAAGGTACAATAAATGCTTAAATACTCCGGCAGACTGATCACAGGATGCTAATTTCACAAATGTGCCATTTTCTCATGTAAGAAGCAAGCTATAAGCACTTGCTTCCTGCTACTTCTCTGACCCTAACTATCCTTTTCAGATATCTTTTTTCTGTGAAAGAAATAGCAAGAAGTACTTATCATTATTAAAGCTTAAGACTACACTAAGAAGTAGCAAGAAGTGAGTACTTATAGCTATTAAAACTTAAAACTACACTAAGAATTTTGGCATACTGTGCATGGAGATGTGATTTTGTGCGTTTACAGATGAGGCTCTCTCCTCACTTTGCCAATCCTATGGACCTTTCCCATAAATTTTCTCTATAGAATCTACCCAATATTTTGGAGATCCCTTCTTGTTATTTTAACATTGGAGGGATACCTCTGTGTGTGTATGCATGCACGTGCATGTATATGTATCCATATAAGGGAATATATAATCGTGATTTTACAGTTAATAAAGAATTTCCCTCAAAAATTCTTCTAATCAATTTTATTTCTAAATTACTAACTTTGAAAGTGATATATTTCACATCAAGAACCAATATGGACTATTATTGAAATTCATTGCTAGAGATCATAGGATTAAAGCTAGACAGGTCAATGGGTTCAACTCCCTCATTTAACTGACATGAAAACAGACTGGAAGGGATGAATGACTTGTCAAGATAGTTAATTGGTTGAGTTAGCATGGAACTTTCTGGATTTTTTTTATTACTATCTTTTATTTTCTCATATCTACTTCATATTTGTATATAAAGTACAAAATTTGCTTACATGTAAATTTCCATACGATATAAAGTATACAAATTTGTATATGAAGTAGGTGATATGAAAACAAAAGATAGCAATAAAAATTAAAAATAAATTGAGGGGATAGCTAGATGGTACAATGGATAGAATACCAGCCCTGAAATCAGGAAAACCCAAATTCAAATCCAACCTCAAACACTTAATCTTTACTAGCTCACTTAAGCCCAACTGCCTTGCAAAAAATAAAATAAATTCACAAAGTTTCCATCCTAACTCTCCCAATTTTATTATTATATTAATGTGTGTATATGTATACTTAGGTATTTCTTACACACACACACACACACACACACACACACACACACACACACTTATGCCCTTTTCCTCTTATAGAATTATCCCTTAAAACAAGGAATTTTCAAAAAAGAAAAATTCTTCAACAAAATCAACAAACCCATCAATCAAATCTGATATATTTCACAACCACAGATCTTCCCATTTTTAAAAAGAATGGGATGTACATTCTCATGTCTTCTTTGGAGTCAAGCTTGATCTCTACTTGTTTTTACCAAAAAAGAGAAATCCTCAGTCAGTGCATACATAGGCTGAAACTGACTGAAGAAGTGAAAGAAGTATACATCATCTTAGGGAGGAGACTGAACAAACAGGAAAAACAAGAACAAGTTTCTCCTCAATAGAATGTTCTGTTATTTAAATGAAAGGATTTCTTTGACTTACTCTGAAACTGACTGTAGGAATTATGTATTTATTGCCCTAGATCTGGACCTTACAAAATTAATACCACTTAGAGGCTGACTAAAAGACCTCTAAAGTCCCTTTTAATGCTAGAATTTCATGATTCTATGATTCAATCAAAGACCTTCTAAAATAAAAGGACACTTCCATCTATTAAAATAAAGTTCATTACCTTGTAAAAGAAAAATGCATTTGTCATAAAACATTATAGAATTAAAATGACCTAAAATTTTGAATTAGCAGAATTTCTATTTTTTTCTATTTAAGCACTAAAAAGACAATCTTAAGTATAGTTTTGATTTCAATAGCAGCAAAAAAAAAAAAAAAAAAAAATCGGTTCCCTGATATCCAAAATATCTCACAAAACATGTTGTATTCAATTCTGCTGTTCTTTTGTTACTATACTATGACATCTTCTTTCTCCCCATTTAAGCCCAATGCTTTAAATGCATATTCCTGCTGTCTTCATTTTCTTTCACTCCTTCCTACATGTAGTTAAAGAGCAGTTAGATGGATGCTATACCTAGAGTCAAGAAGCCCCAAGTTCAAATTTGACCTCAGACACATTGATACTGGGCAAATACTTAACATATGTTTGCCTCAATTGGAGAAGGAAAAGGCAGTATCTTTGCCAAGAAAATCCACTAGGTTATAAAGACATGGACACAATTAATCATTAAGATGTATCTAAGGCAGACTTATTTAGGGACCAATGATTACACAGTGTGTGTGATCACAGAATGTTAATAATTTGGATGAGGGTAGAGAAGAGAACATTAAGAGTACCTGAGGAGGTAGTCTGAGTTTTATTCCTCTAAGGTTTTCATAAAACCGCATCATGAAAAGTTTGATGAAAAACTAAGAAAATATGTACCACCTTATCTACCATCAGACTGCCAAAGGAGTCCCTGACTCCAAAAAAATCTTCTTTATAAAATCACTCCCAGCTCTAAAATTAAATGTTCTATAAAACCTTGACATATTCCCTTACCCTAGGATATTATCCTTTCTTCTTCACAACTGAATCCTACTTATTCTTTTTTTTTGAATCCTACTTATTCTTAAGCTCTAATTCAAGCCCCATCTCTTTCATAACACCTTTCCCTAAGAACTCCAGTGTATTTCCTTCTGTTCTTAATTTCTATGGCTCTTACTGTTATTGCTGTTTGTTCTTAGTTCTCAAAGAAGACCATAATGTTAGGGAGGTGATGCTGTAACAAATATGTGAGTTGGATTTAAGTAAGGGAGGGCTAGGCAAAGTCACCTACCTCACTTTCTCCTCTGGAGCCATTGGGTCCAATGGCCAGATACAGATCAGGACTAGAGATGGCCCTGGATGCAACCGGAGATCTGGGCCTTTTTAAGCTAAGGTCTTCAACAGGTCTCAGTTTGACCAAGGTTGCACCCATTCATGGATAATGGTCAATAAAAGACCAGAAAGAGGCAAAGGTAAAAATTGTGGCTTCTCTATATACTAACTAGTTGACTCTGGAATAAGTCACATCATCTCTCATCTTCATTTTTCTTACATGTAGCATGGACTAGATCAAGAATTCTCAACATGGGTGTGTGTGTGTGTGTGTGTGTGTGTGTGTGTGTGTGTGTGTGTTTCTTTTGGTAGTTTGGGGAAACCTATATCCTCCTCATGGTATAAAATAAAATACATATAATTTAACAAGGAATCCAGTTATACTGAAATAGTTATTCAAATATTTCTTTTTAAAAATAAATTGAAGTACCCCAAGTTAAGAAACCCTTGGTCCAGGAGGTCTAAATTTTCTCCAGGCCTAAATCCTAAGCCACAGAAATCATCTGTACTTAACATATAATGTGTTGCTAGCTCTATTTTTATATGTCTATGTATAGTATCCCTACTCCCCACATGAAGGGATATCTATAGTATCTCCACAAGGATATTGTCTGAGATGACAATATCCTTGAGAAATAATAATAGCTATAGAAAGTACTTTACCAATATTATTACATCTTATTCACACAATAACCCTGAGAGGTCTATACTATTATTATCCCCATTTTATAAATGAAGAAATTGAGGCATAAAGATTTTCCTGATTCTAAATCTAACACACTATCTCAGGGTGTACATCTTTTCCCTCTTTCCTTTAACCAACTAATTATCTATCACTCTTACAAGATTGCTAGTAAGGACAAATGAGTTTACAAGTAATCTTGTTTGAAGAAATCTAAAAATGTCCAGATATTTGATGCCCTAATACCTTTCACATTTTTCAGTCATATAAAATAACTTTCTCTTTAAAGAGCTATCTCTACATTTCCCACTCAGCCGCACTCATTTTAGACTTTTCTGAATAATTCCTCACCCTTCACCCCAAGCCCCCCACCTCTTCCACCTAGGACATCCAACTCCCCATATGCTTTCCCCATTTTGTATGTAGTGTTTTCCTATTAGATTATAATTTCCTTGAAAGTGGAGGCTGCTTTCTACTTTTCTGTTGCTATACCCAGTATTTAATACTTGGTATATAGCAGGGCACTTAATAAGTGTTTATTAACTATGACTATGATTATGATTGACTGAAAAGAGAGAAATAAGAGTAGATAATTAGACTTCAAGTAAAATCTAGTGTTATCTTATATTAGTTGACAAAATATTAATCACTAAAAGAGAAATAAGTAACATAAAATACCACTTCATTTACCCAGGGCACTGCTGGGCAAATGGGTGAGGAAGGAATATACAAGCATATGGATCTATTTGGGTGTATACACACACACATACATATATACACATATGTGTATACATATATGTCAAATACAAATCACATACAAGATAACTTTGGGAAAAGGCCCTAACATATGGGGTGACTAGGATAGCCCTTGTACAGAAAAAAAGGTGATGCTTACATTGAATATTGAAGGAAATCAGGAATTTCAAGTGGTAGAGATGGGGATAGAGTACATTCCAGGGTTGGTGACTCATCAGTGAAAAGGCCCAGAAATGGGAAATGGTATGGTATAAAAAACAGCAAAAACGCCAGTTTGGCTGGAAAGGAATGATTTTGGGGGAGAAACATAAGGAGTTTGGTTTTGAATGTATATATTGAATTTTAGATGCCAATGATACATCCACTAAAAAATGTCCAATAAAGAGTTCATGATATGATTCCTAAAACTGAGAAAGAGAAAGAGAAACAGAGACAGAGAAAGAGAAACAGAGATACAGAGAGATAAGAGAGACAGAGACAGAGAGGAAGGGAGAGGGAGGGAAAACTGAGGCTAGATAGGGAACTGGAATAAAGGACTGATAAGGTATCTATCTAATTCTAAAATCCTAGGATGGGATTGGCTCCACATAAAGAATCCATTCCACAAAAGATCTTATTTTAGCAACATAGAGGAAGTCCAGTAGCAATAATTTTTTCCACCCTGAGTAAATCATTTAACTTCCCTTGGTGCCAGTTTCCTCAACCAAAAAGTATTGGGGGGAGAGGAGGAGGAAAAAGAAGAGGGTAATAGTGAAATAGAAGGAACTTGATCCCTCTGAGGTTACTTAGTTCTGGATTTATGATCCTTTGTATAAGTTTAGAATCTTTTGAAATTTCTTCTAAAATTTTTTTTGCTGTTAAAAAGTCACAAATGAAATTGTGATTTCTTTCTTTTCTTTTCTTTTTTTTTTTTTTGATTAAAGCTTTTTTATTTTCAAAACATACGCATAAATAATTTTCAACATTCACCCTTGCAAAACCCTGTGTTCCAAATTTTTTCCCTCTCTTTCCTCCACCTCCTCTCCCAAACGGCAAGTAATCCAATGAATGTTTAAAATATACAATTCTTTTATACATATTTCCACAATTATTATGCTGCACAAGAAAAATCAGATTAAAAAAGGGAAAAAATAAGAATAAAAATAAAATGCAAGGCAACAACAACAAAAAAGGTGAAAATACTATGTTGTGATCCACACTCAGTCCCCACAGTTCTCTATCTGGATACAGATGGCTCTTTCCATCACAAGTCTATTGGAATTGGCCTGAATATTTCACTGTTGAAAAGAGCCACATCCATCAGAATTGATAATTATATAATCTTGTTATTGCAATGTACAATGTTCTTCTTGGTTCTATTCACTTCATTTAGTATCAGTTCATGTAAGTCTCTCCAGGCCTCTCTGAAATCATCCTTCTGATCAGTTCTTATAGAACAATGATATTCCATAGCATTCATATACCATAACTTATTCAGCTAATCTCCAACTGATGGGCATCCACTCAGTTTCCAGTTTCTTGCCACTACAAAAAAAGGCTGCTACAAACAAAACTGCAATTTCAACTAAAAAAAAAGTAGCATTACTTAAACAACTGTGGAAGAAAAATTATTGTACTCTGTATTATAAACATGTTTATTAATTAAATAATTCTAATTCTAAGCATTTCTGCTGAGAGAGAAAAACATTTAAAAAGGCAAGGGCTTCCTTTGTAAATTTCTCTACATGAACTATTTACAAGTTATAATTTATAAGGTTCAAAAACAAAATATGCTTCCCCAACAGAGGGACAGATGAGGAGGACTTGCCCTAATCTGGATCACATAAAGGGATGAAGTTTTGATTTAACAAGCAAGACAATTAACACTAAGAAATTCTGGAAAAACATTTTTCCAGAATCATTCAATCCTTCTTCAGTAACCCCCTCTAAGAAGACTTCTTTCAGTATTATCAAAGATGAACTCAAGAGATATTTCTATTAACTGAAGTTACCAAAAGTTTTTGGTATGCCTGATCATGACCTTAATCACTTCAGGAAGTACTTACAGAACTGATCATATTCCTTTAAAAAAACTGGTTAGTTCTTCAATAAAGGTGACATAAAAAGATTTTAGTGTAAGACTGATAAAAGGGCTTCATTCAAGGACTTCTGACTTAAATACTGTCCTAATATTATTGTGTAATATGTAACCTAAAGAGTAAAATAAAGAAGGGTGTGTGGTGAGAGTGACTTAGTATGTTTCCATAAAAATCATTCATGATGTACTAAGAGGCAGAATTAGTGTATTGAATTTGGAGTCAGACCTTAGTTTGAATCTCAGTTCTATAACTAGAAATTTCACTTGTCTGACATTAGGAAAATCACTTTATCCCTCTGGGCCTCAGTCTCAACTATGTAACCTGCTTTTGGAATGGAGATCTAGTAGTCCCAAAGACCTTCTTCCTAAGTCTCTAAATATTCTAATTTCACTCAGTCCTCTGGGGGGGAGGAGGGGGAGGGGAAAGGTGGTAAGTGGAAGACCATTCCACTACTTAAATCTGCAAAATAAGAGTTACTCCAAGTGTTCACTCCAGCTCCAAGGATATTGTCTCTTTTTTTTGCACTGAAATTTCACTATTTAAAATGTGCATTGTACTTAATCCTTAATCCTCACAAGGCATAGCAATAGCTATATTCCTTGGTACACTGACAACCTGAAATACTTAATGTTTGAGATTCTCTACTACCCCAAATAATCAGTGGAGCAGATAACTCCTAATGGTGTGAATTATGGAATAAATCTACCTTATCAGTGTATCTCTGCATATCAGGACTTAATCACATCTAAAGCATCCTTCCAACGGGGTACAGCTGCTAAGGAAGATGTGGCAGTAATAAGGCCACCTGGCCTTGGGAGTGCTGTAGTTCCATAAACAATACTGGCTGTCACAAAACAATCTGTGGGTTAGTAATAACAAGGTTTCTAAGACAATAATGAAGTGCATACCACATCAGCCTCAACTCCATCTCTAAGCCATAAAATTCAATAATGAGATGATACCAAACCACTCATTAACTCTACCTGTAAGACCACACCTCAATTTTATCTCTAAACTATAAAATTAATATATCAGTGTCTAGAAATACTGGGATCTCTCAATCTTTTTTCTATAAATTTATTTTCTTACTCCTTCACTAATTCTTTTGGAACTTTGCCAGCTGTTGTCAGTATAATAAATCTTTGTCCCGTAACTTGGAGAAAAACTGAATTTTCAAATTATTTTGCCATACTAGGTCACCAACCTGGGGATCCTAACATTATTGAGGTGTCTTTCACCATCAACAATATTAACCTCTACATTATAATTATATATATATATATGTATAATTATATAATATGTAATATTTTATGCATACACACACACACACATACACACATATATACATACATATAAAACACTTGTTCTTTCAGAGTTTGGTAAAATTAACCTGTAAATCCATCTGTGTCTGCTACCTTTTTGTAATTCTGTACTCATTAATAGTGGATTCCTCCTTTTGAAATTGCTCTAGATACCTTGTCCATTTCTAATTTAGTTAAATTTGGTTGTTTTTTAGTGGTACAGATAATTTTATATATATATATATATATATAGTAATAAAATATGTTGTTTCTATTATATATTAAAGATATATAATAAAATATTATGCTCTATTATAAAATAATATAGTAAACATCTCTATATATGTATATATATACATATATATGCACATGTATATCAATAGAGTATACCTTATTTATAATGCAGAGAGCCTCTCTCTCAAGGGTAAAAAAACAAACCAAACAACTGTCACCTTGTCTCCCCTTGCTGCATGATCAGTGAGCTTTTGGGCAAAGCTTAAAAAATGAGTTTTATTAAACTATATCAAAATATATATTGTATATTAATATAGTAAAGACAATATATAGCATATTATATATTGGTTTACTATATAATATGCAATAATAATAATATACAGTAGTATTTGTTGTTTTGTTGTTATTCATCTAATTCTTTGTGACCCCATTTGGAAATTTTTCTGGTGTTCAAATTTCAGGCCTGATGCTTAATCACCACTACACTACCTAGTTGCCAATCAGTAAGATTGATTCTTATTGATTGACCAACAAGTCCCAGACCAAGCTCCAGCTAGTCATAGTTTAAATCCTGTTTTGGCCAGAAAACCTGAAGGTCTTCCCCTCCCTCCCAGATTTTTTTTTCTTTTTAGGACTAGGTAAAAGAGACCATTTTTTTGCCTTAATTGTTACCTAGCCTTAATCACTGGTGTGTGACCTAATCAAACTAAGACCTGTTGAAAATATTAACTTTAAAAGGCCAAGGTTTCCCATTTCATCTAGGGCTATCTTCAGTGGTCCTGATTTCTATCTGGCCACTGGACCCAAATGGCTCTGGATGAAAAAGTGAGGCAGGTGACCTTGCATAGCCATCCTTCACTTAAATATATATCATGTGTGTTTATCTATATAGGTATCTACATATAGATACCAATATGTTTTAGTGTAATTCATTTAAGTTTTGCAAAAAATCAATGTCCATGGGAGGATGGGGAAAGGGCAAAATAAAGGCAGATATTTCCCCTCCCCCCAACTTCCTTAGGAGTTCCTTAGTCCTTAGGAGCACCTTTGTATGTGCTTTAGCCTTGATCTGGAGCAGATTACCCCTACTTCCAGTGATCCTGTTTTTGGAAAAGGGCTGAGCAGGCTGGGAAAGCAAGGTAAGAAGAATGAAAGAGAAAATCTCTGAAAGTGGAAAAAAACCTGTGAGACAGTATTAGGAGCAGCTCCTAAAAGGTAAACCTTAAGGGGATGCTGATGGACCAGGGTAGAGCCAGTCCCAGCAAGAGAGTGTTTGAGATGTCCAGCCTCAGGAAAGCACGTGCTTTTCATGGGGTCAGGATTAATCCAGTGGCCCCTTTCATCTATTAACAGAACTGTTTGTACCCTTTCATTTCATGAGTCAAAGGAGCCAGTTATGCAAGTTTGTTTGTTCCTACCAATTACTTTGAATTTACACTTATCACTTTTATGTCATGGGGTTTTACCAGCACGGTATCCCTGCACTCTGGAAAATCATGTAAAATTTTCTGGCATCCCCTTCCTAACAGAAAAAACATTTGATGCTAAGTGAAGTGAGAGGAACCAAGAGAACGTGGTACATGCAACAGCAAGATTATACAATGATCAATTCTGATGGATGTGGCTCTTTTAAACAACGAGGTGATTCAGGCCAGTTCCAATGGTCTTGTTATGGAGAAAGCTATCTGCTCCCAGAGAGAGAACTGGGGGGCTGAAAATGAATTCCAACATTGTATTTTTACTCTTTTGTTGACTGTTTGAATTTTGTTTACTTTCTCATTTTTTTTTCTTTTTGTTCTGATTTTTCTTGTGCACCATGATAATTTTGGAAATATATATAGAAGAATTGCATGCTTAACAAATTGGATTACTTGCCCTCCCGGGGAGGGAGTGAGGGGAAGAGAAAGAAAAAAATTTGGAACACAAGATGTTGTAAAGATGAAGATTGAAAATCAGCTATGCGTATGTTTTGAAAATAAACAGCTTTAATCAAAATAATAACAAAAATTAAAAAGTTTAAAAATGCAAAAAAACCCGACCAATCTACTTATGATATTTATTACACAATACTATACATATATTTTATGCATTTCCGAGTTTCTAAACATTTTCTGTGCCATCTGCTCTTTGCATGTTGTCTTCAGTTTCCACAAAACTACCCAAAAATTCCCATTTGATTTCTTATGCTGACCAGTGATGTATCAAAATCATGATGGGGAAAGTCAAGATCTTGAAGGGGGTTTATCTAGAAATTCTGAATTGTGTTTTGTATTTATTTAGGGGTTCATGTATTCAGATAAGGCAAACAGATTATTTAGCGTGGTCATAATGATGGCTCGAGCTTAGGTCAAAGTCATTAAGGCAAAATGTGAAGACCATTATAGACTGTTGTAAGACTGGCAAAGACCTGAAAAATCCATACCCCAAAATAGAATATGTGAGCTAATGATAACAGAAGAGACATTTTCTTTGTCCTTTGCCTGGAAACAGCCATTTGACACACTAGATTTGAAAAGAAATTCATATCCCAATGATGAGTAAGAGGGAATAAGTTGGTTCAGAAACAGAAAGCCATGATCCTGAAAGAAAGGGAGTGACAACTCAAGTTCCACCAGTGAGAGCTATAACCATGTTTAGAAAAGACTTCTGACTCAAAAGAGATGACTGACAGCCTGGCTAGTCTTGCTAACCATGTAGTGTATGTGAGATTTTCAACTTATCAAAATAATGACAATTTTCTTTATTTCTTTTACCCTTTAACTCTCACCTTTTTCATTCCTAATTTTGTTAATATGGGTTTGCTGGTTTTATTTTTTAATTGAAATATCTGCTATCTTACAAAAATTTTCAGTTTTATAAATAAGGATTATCATTTCGATTATTTTTTTTCAATCTCATCACTCTCTACTCTGATCCTGATTGTATTTTTCTTATTTTTGTTTTCTGTTGGTTTGTTGAATTAATCCTCTATTTTTAAAAAGAGTAAACTCAATTCATTACATTCAGAATTCAGCAGCATGTACTCATCTCTGATGATGGATAATTTCTAGTTTAAAAACTTGAGCAACTAGAAAGATGATGGGACAGGGACTTCAACAAAAAAAAAAAAAAAAGGGAAATTTGTTGAATAGAGCAAGAAAATTTTATATCAAACATCTCAAATAAGGGGTTAGTATCCCAAAAAATATAAATAACTGACAGAGATATATGGCCAAAAGTCATTCCCTAGTAGATAAAGGGTCAAAAGATGAGAACAAACAGATCTCAAAAAAAAATTGTAAACTATTAAGAACTATATGAAAACATATGCCAACTCACCAATGACAAGAGAAACATAAATCAAAAGAATCCCGAGGTTTTACTTCACAGCTGGCTTGTGTAATAAGACAAAAATAATCAATGCTACAGGGATTGCAGAAATATAGGCACTTTGATGCATTGTTGGGATAACTTTAAATCAGTATAACCATTTAGGAAAGCAATTTGGAATTATGCATAGAAAGAGGATAAAACATCCATCCCCTTGACAGAGATTACACTGATAGGAAGATATATCAAAGACTTCAATGATAAAAATAAGGGCTCTTTATCTAACAAAATACTTCTAGCAGTATTTTTTTGGGAAGCTAAAAAGAAACTGGAAATGGTGGGTACTTGCCAATTGGGAAATGACTAAACAAATTATAGTACATGAATGTACTAAAACACTGAAGTACAGAAAGGCAAAGAGTTTTACATGAATTGATGCTGTATGAAGTAAATGTATTTAAAAGAAAAAAGAAAAAAAAAACAATCCAGTATTTACTACTACTACAATGTAAATGAGGAAAAGCACCACAAACTCTTGGAAATCAATGTGGCAAGATTACAACATTGGCTCCAAAGAAGAGATTAGAAGTCACAACTACTCTACTCCTTTACAGAGTTCCATTGATATAGAACACTGCATATAATGTCAAATTGTGTGTGTGTGTGTGTGTGTGTGAGAGAGAGAGAGAGATACAGTAATTAATTTTCCTGATTTTTTTCTATTTTTTTTCTTTTTACAAAAAACTCCACAACTACTCATGAGATGATTTTCTGGGAAGGGGAATGAAAAAGAGATAGGAGGAAATTTATGCTATGATAAAACAAACGATAACAATAACCTTCATTTGAAATTATTTTAAAATATAGCAAAGTTCAGAAGGGGGACATGTTCTGTTTTGTAGATGTTGAATATAGGATACCTATAGGACAATCAGTTTGAAATATTTATTACATATATCCAAGGGCAAATGCTCCGGACAAAGATTAGACTGTATGTATATATCTCTAAGAATACTCTATATAAAGATAAAAAATTAAACCTATGGGAGCTGAAGAAGATATCGAATAAGAATACAGAGAGGAAGAAAAGAAAAGCACCTCAAAAAAAGCCTTAAGATATACTCACAATATAGACTAAGGAAAAAATTGTCAGAATGGCTTCTATCTTTTGTTCACTGTATCATTATGTATTGATCATTTTAATGCATTCTGATTTGTAAAGGCAGCATATTTTTGTGTATTTAACTTACTTTATACTCCAGCTCAGGATTAATTTTTATTTAAGTGCTAAATATATTACCTACCAAAAGATATATATTTACTTTTCTTAGCTTGTCTCCATATAGTTATTTTAATACTCTATTTAGTTTTATAGTTGTTGGAGGGAGAGATTGGAGGGTGAGTAGGGGAGAAGGACTGGGTTAATTATATTGAAATAAGGATAGAGATGAAAATTAAAATAGGACCTTTGCTTTTACTGATTTAGGGAAATTCTAGATGAAGAAATTCTCTCTAACAATGAGGCAACTAGTGAAGGAGAGTACTATAATAGGAGTCAGGAAGACCTAAATTTAAATCTAGCATTTACTAGCTGTTTGATTATGGGCAAGTCACTTAACTTCCATTTGCCTCAGTTTCCTTGATTATAAAATAGGGATAATCATTGTGCCTACTCTTCAAAGCTGTTATAAGAATCAAATGAATTAATGTATTTATAAAGTACTTAGCAAAGTGGTTGGCACCATTTTTTTAAAATGGGCAGAGCCTGCAACCACATAACATGAAAACAGAATATCAAAATCTCCCAATATTATTCATTTTTAGCAGCTGCTCTCACAATACTATGTGATTTTCCTTATGAATTTTACTGTAGAACTATCAGATGCATTTATACACGTATATACAAATAGACATTCATAAATGCCATATGCTCATATTAAAAAGAATCTTTCATATGTCCTTTTTGTTGCAGTGATTTCTAGTTGAAATTTAACTTTGTTTTATATATCACTATTCCTCTCTAGTTTCTTGTGATTTGGTAATAGAATAAATTATAGAGCAAATTTTCTCATTTTAAATATATTTAAACCTTTCATTGATCAAATGTGTTTCTTGTAACATGATTATTACTGGTTTCTGGGTTTGTTTATTTAAAATGAATTCTGTGACCTTTTTTACTTCATCAGAGAGTTTACTCATTTATATTTAGCATCACAATTGTTACCTTTGTTTTGTTTTAAGTCATAAGTGTAATTTGTTTCCTAAGTTAGGAAACACATTTAATAATATAAAAAGATTTACCAAAAAAAAAAAATAAATAAAATTGAAACTAGAAGTATTTTCTAGCAAGCATTTATTTAAAAATCTGAATGATTCAGTAAAAGTGTTTACTGAATTCACATTCCTCTGTTTAAAAAGGCAACAACCATAGGAGCTTTCATTTTATTTACACAGAAATATGAAAAGATTTTTTTCCCCTCAAAAAAAGGTACTTGTCAGAAAGAGAGGCTGAATGGAAAGAAATCATGATCAAAAAAAAAAAAAAAAAAAAAAAAAAAAAGAGGAAAAAGGAAAAGCAACAAACCAACCACTATGCAGCAAAACCCTGGTAGGAAGACAGATCAAACTCAACAAGAGAACAGTGGGGAAAGATCATGCAATAGACATAGCTTTAAGGTTACTAAATCTAATTTTAAAGTGATACTATAAAGCACTATATCACATGAAAAGTATTTCCTGCTGGATCCAAATTGTTACCTATGGATAGTAATGCCCAATTTCATTTCCTTAGCCATGCTATGAGCAACCTGAGTTATCCACTGACTTAGTCACTTTTTCTTTAGACATGTCTCCACAGATCCTGTTTTCCCCAAATAATAAATATGGTTTTAAAAGCTAGTTGATGTCAAGGAAGCAAATGCCTCATAGTTTAGATTCTAAAGAGCAAACACAAAAAACTATACGGGGCACCTTTGACAAAGCTCAGCATTCATACATCAGCTGAAAAAAGAACCCAAATTTCTTTTTTTCCCTTTAATTCCTTAATAGTATTTAATTTTTCCAAATACATACAAAGATAGTTTTTAACATTCACTCTTGCAAAACCTTATGCTTCAAATTTTTTTCTTACTCTTTTCTCCCCCTCTCCTCTCCCCAATTCAGCAAGCAATACAATATAGGTTAAACATATACAATTCTTCTAAACATATTTCCATATTCATCATGCTGCACAAGAAAAATCAGATCAAAGAGAAATAAAAACCATGAAAAAGGTAAAAAATTCCAAGCAAATAAACAACAACAAACAGGTGAAAATACTATGTTCTGATCAACATTCAGTCTCCATAGCTCTCTGCATATGGATGGCACTTTCCATCACAAATCTACTGGAATTGCTTTAAATCACCTCATTGTTGAAAAGAGCTCATCACAGTTGATCATCACATAATCTTGTTATTGGGTACAATGGAGAACCCAAATTTCTAAGCTAAAAATATATTCTCCTTATGGCTGTAATATAAACTAATGAGAACAGAGGTCAATTGAAATCTTCAATTCACTTTGAACTGACTTGCAAAGTTACTTCAAGGTGGGCACTGTCAGTTTGAAATATTCTGAGATAGATGAATCTTAATGAAACTTTATTCACATTCATAATACCTGCACAAATCCAGGGTGCCTGCCAAAAGTCATTCTAAAAGACTCTTTTCTATACTGGCAAGTCAAAGTGAAAGGGAATGCCTTCCATACACTAGATGTAGTCAGTTCATTTCCACAAATATTTACGGAATGCCCTCCCCTATGCCAGACACTATGTAGTACGTGAACCAAACCAAACATTCTTCTCCTCCATGCTAGTAAGAAGTTCTTACCAAGGAACACTGTGTCCTCAGCTGCAACAGAGCCACTCTAAGAATAAAAACCTGCATTTTTAATAGAACATTAAGGTTTGTGAAGCACATAAACACCCTACACATTCACAAATATCCCCATTTTAAAAGTGAGAAATTAAAAGACTTCCTAAATGGCTTTCCCATTATTAGATGTAAGAATCAGGATTTGAATCAAGTCCCTCTTGATTGTATGTTGGGGGAGAAGACACATCTTTGAATGAATGACTCAACCAATCAATGAAAACCATTTACTAAGAGCTTTCTATGTGTCAGGAACTGGACTAAGTATTGGGGAAACAAAGAGAAAAAAATGACACAGTCTGAGCTCACACTTGAGCATGGGGAAGAATAATTCAGTTACAGGACAGAGAAAAAAGCCTGAGTGCCTCTAGAGGACATCAGCAAATCAGAAGGCAGTATCCAGGGATCTAGAGACCCTCATTCTAAGAGATGGTAAGATTCAAAGGGTTTTAGGCTATACGTGACAGGAAAAAAATAAAGTGATGCTCACCCCTACCACAGGGAAAGGCTTGGCAGGGGACCCCAACTCATCAGATTCTGTTGTGATCAGCCTCGTCACAACTCCTGTCCAGCTGCCCTGGTGGCCTTTAGTTTACAATTCACAACATTGTTCTTCACAACACTAAAACATAAGGCATTCTTCATTTCATATCCTCCTGTGTTTATCCAATAGAATTTATATGTAAATTTATTTATATACTTTATAATTTATATCTATAAATCCAATAGAAATTATAATGGTTACAACAGGATTATGTGATGATCAATTCTGATGGACGTGGCTTTTTTCAACAGTGAGGTGATTTAGGCCAGTTCCAATGATCTTGTGATGGAGAAAGCCATCTGCACCCAGAGAGAGGACTGAGTGTATCACAACATAGTATTTTCACAGTTTTGTTTGCTTGCTTTTTGTTTTCTTTCTCATATTTTTCCTTTTTGATATGTGCACATGATAAATATGAAAATATATGTAGAAGAATTATACATGTTTAACAAATATTGGATTACTTGTTGTCTAGAGGAGGGAATGGGGGAAGAGAGGGAGAAAAATGTGAAATATAAGGTTTTGCAAGGGTGAATGTTGAAAACTATCTTTGCATGTATTTTGAAAATAAAAAGTGATTATTTTTAAAAATTTTAATTATAATATTTGGTAACTGAATTGTGATTAGTCACACCTGAGGGCTAGATCCCCTGGTACTAAGAACATTTTGATGTATTTATTCTTCCTACATTGCTTATTGCCTGAAAAGACCATCTCCATGTTCATCCATCCATTCAACAAATAACCTGATTTTATTTATTTGTAGCAAAGGCAAGAGAAGATTTTTTGGCTAGTTTCTGATAACTGAGAAACATACATGCCCAAATAAACAATTCCTCTATAATAGATGTCCTTAATCTGGAGTCTGTAAATTTGTTTTTTTTTTTTTTAAATGTTGTGATACAACATAGCATTTTCACTCTTTTGTTGTTGTTTACTTACATTTTATTTTCTTTCTCACTTTTTTTCTGGTCTGATTAGATTTTTTTTGTGCAGCAAAATAACTGTATACATATGTATGCATATATTGGATTTAACATATATTTCTACCATATTTAACATATATTGGACTACTTGCCATCTAGGGGAAGAAGTAAGCAAAAGGTGGAAAAATTGGAACACAAGATTTTGCAAGGGTTAATGTCACAGAATTATCCATGCATATGTTTTGAAAAATAAAAAGCCTTAATAAAAAAAAGTAATTCAAAAAATTTTGTGATAACCATATTTCCACATAATTATTTTCATTTGTAACTCTATATATTTTACTTCATGTAACTAAGCAGCACAGTGGAGAGAGCACTGGAGTCAAGAAGAATGGAGTTTAAACACAGCTTCAGACTCTTTCCTGGCTTTCTGATCCAAAGTCAATCCTAGACTATAAATAAAAAGGTAATAATAGTATTACCTCCCAGAACTTATACAAAAAACCAATAAGTTAACACATATAATCAATTATTATGCAAAACTTAAGGTACTATATCAGCTATCTAGCTGTTGTCAGTAATAGTTGCTATAATAGCAATAATAGTAATAGCAGCAGCAGTAGTAGTAATAGTAGTAGTAGTGATAGTAGTAATAGTAGTAGAATTCATTTTAAAGTTATTCTGAGACAGCCATAAGCTTCAACAGACAGTCCAAGGATTCCATGATATAAAAAAGTCTAAAAACCAAGATAACAGCATTAAACTGCACTAAGAAAATGTAGACTTAATATAATTAATATGTTCTAATGCACAGATAAATGAAATTTTACATTCCAGTAGTCTCCCTTCTACTATCATTTCATAATATCTGAGTTCTTTTTAATTAAGTTTATTTTTTTCAACCAACAAAAATCAATCTTTTCTTCCTCCCATCTTACATTATCTACATCCTGATTTTCATAAGCAATATTTCTCTGCCCAAGCAGAGTTCATTATTATGACATTAAATTCCCTCTTTCAAACTGTAAATAAAGTTGTTTTTCACTTATAAGGCTCATCTAATAAGGGCTCTAGCTAAAACTCTCTAGAAAGCATTTGATTCTATATAGGAAAATAGCATCATTTCCTTAAATGTTTATCCATTAGCTTTCCAGATGACTGGATAAGTATGCAAACTTAGACCCATTTCAACTGTTTAATTAAGTCAAATATTTATTTTAATAATATTTTATTTTTTAATCATTAAAAACAATTACATGTAAAAACAATTGACATTCTTTTTTTTAAATTTTGAGTTCTGAATGTTTCATTCTTTCCTCCTTCCCCTTCCAGAAGCAATTTGCAAATCAAATATTTAGAAACATTTTATCAAAGTCCAAGACAATATCATTTTGCTATTTCTACTATCACAAAGTTTTATGAAAATGGGCATCATATACAATCTTGCTTCACAATATGAATTGTTCACTACTTGAAAGAAATGACTAATTGCAAATTCTATAGGAAAAAAATCTCAACCAATCATACAAAATGAGCAAGTTGTATCCCTCAGATGATTGCTTCTCTATGTATCACTTTTTATTTATCTGTTCAGCAAGATTTCTAATTGCCTAGTTACTCCATTCCTCAAAATTTTCAATTAAAAATAAAAGAATTAGAGCTGGTATTTATAAAGTGCTTCAAGAGTTGCAAAATTAATTTACACACACTCCCTCATTTTATACTCCTAACCAATCTGGGAAGTAGGTTCTGTTATTATCCCTATATCAGTTCCTATTTGACAGATAAGGAGACTTTTTTTCTCATGCTCTTGTATTATAACTATTTATACTTAGGAATTTTGTTAATAATAATCAATAAATGTTTATCATATGACAACATGCCAGGACCTATGATAAATACTCGACAAAGACACCATTCTCCCAAATCCTCAAGGAGACTATTTACCTAGATTATAAGATACCAGAGGACAAAGAATACATTATTGAGATAGTTTTAGACTTCAATGTTAGTTACTGTTAACTAACTCATATTAGCTAAATCTCTTAGTTTTCAACATATAAATAAATACCAACAGGTGCCCCTTCCATTTCTAAAATAGTTTGACAACTGTGAGTACTAATACAATCTGATTTACATTCCCTATCCACAGGTTTTTGCCCTGCCTTTCTCAAAACAAATAATATTCCCCATTCTCTCTTCCTCTGGACTAGGTGGCCAAAATTTAAGATCTCTCCAAACTCTATGTCTATGTTTTCTAGTGAAAACCCAGGACAAACTACTACAGTTTTGTATACAGGGTATTCAAAAAGTCTGATTGCAATTTGAAGCTATTTAAGCTTAAAAGTATTAAGTATTAAAATCTATAACAATGTTAAGTATCTAAACTTAAAACTGCACCAAGACTTTGGAAACACCCTACATTTAAGACAAATGTTTTTCATGGGCATTTCTTTAATTTTTAATATTCTATCTTACTATCTGCTTGGGAAAAGAAACATCCTGCTATGTATGTTTATGCATGATTAAATCTTTTGTTCACTAATTCTTTGTGAATTTATTTCAATACTGTCCATTTAGGATACAATTGAGATCCTTCTGAGTATGGATTTTGTCTTTCACAAATCCCTAAAAACAACCCAAAAAAACCACTGCCATAATAGCCAGTGTGGTTTATCTAAAATGTGATAGGTAAAAGATTCAATATAGAATGAAATATATGTACTTGCAGAGTAAATATATGTACATCTTATAGAGATGTATTTTGCTTGAAAATACTTGTTTGTATTGAGGGTTTTTATTTCTTCTTTTTTCAGCTGGGGTTAAGAGAATTGAGCAGGAAAAAAGGTGTTATTTTTTTCTAATTTAAAAAAAAAACCTAAAATTTAATTTAGAAAATTGCTGCTAAAGCTGCTTCTAGAGAGGATGTTGATATTAATGTAAAAAAAAAAAAATGCCTCGGACTCATCTAGTCTATCCATCTACCTTAGGTTGTCTATGACCTTTAAGTTATCCATGTCATTCTTTTTAGGGATTTTTAGTAAGAATTTCCACATCTTCCCTATTGCCACATCCTGGTATTTTTTAACCTTCAACATCAGGAAGTCTGTTTCATTAAATCACAGATATGCTGCAAGTTAAACCTTATTTCTTTTCAATCCCTAGAGGACCTGAAGAACAGCTGGTCATATCATTTATTTTCCATAAGAGAATCCTTCATATCCTGGAGAGAGCTATGGTGAATGCATGCACACAAAAATATTCATAGCAGTAATATTGATCATAACCAAAAGCTGGAAACAAAACATGTGCCTGATGGTTGGGATATGGCTGAAAGGTGGAATGTGAATGGAATGTAATTTTGCTATACCATAAGATAGGATGATCACATAAAATTCAGAAAATACTCTGGAAGTTGCATGGGGGTAAGGGGGAGAAAAATATACATAAATAATTACAACAATGACAATCAAGCCATAATGAAGAAGCAAACAAAACCTGGATCAAATACATCAGTAATGGTGGTATCATACTTTTAAAATTAAAGCACCCATCCTTTTTATTTTTATATCTTCCTGTAAGTCAGTAAACTCACAAAGTAAAACGTACTATATATTTTCAGTTATACTGTCATGTTTCATGAGAATGTATTCTGGTTGTTTGGTGTTTGTTAAGTGTGTGTGTATGTGTGTGTGTAGTAGTAGCATATGTGTGCACATATATGTGTATTGTGTCCATATAATAGAAAATGATAAAAGATGGGAAAATTCAATATTTGTAGGTATATGAGGAGATATGTATGTTCATTTGTTGTCAGAGCTGTGAAATAGTCAACAACTTTGGAAAACAAGTTGGAGTTATAAGAAAGGTTATGAAAATTTTACAAAAAGCCCCTTTCTTCCTTGAATACATAGTTCAGGGCACCATCTTCTGCAGGAAGCCATTTATGATTCCTCATTCCCCAAATGTTAACACCCTTCTCCTCAAACTACCTTATATTTAAGAATTGTGTGTGTATGATTACTTATCAACTTCTTTAACCCACTATGAGATTTAGACCCTAAGAAGATTAATGACAAGACAAAAATATTATCTGCCCCCAAATAAGCAACACTATAACAGCCAAAACTTTTTAAAAAGCCAAATAACTGGAGAATGGCTGAAAAAATTGTAACAGATGACAAAAATGAACCATTACTTTTCCATGAGAGATCAACAAAAATAAAGAATTCAAATCAACTTGGAAGGATGTTTATATCATAAAGAACAAAAAAGGCCAATCCAGAAAAACAATATGAATAATAGAAACAAAGACAATACTAAAATATCCATGTTAAATGACCTCCAGTTCCTGTAACTTCCCCTTCATTGTTCTTGTTTTCTACTCCATTAATATAATGTCCATTCAAGGTACTTGAATCAGTATGTCTCCGGATATTGCAATTTATAACCATTCACAATCATTTTAATAACTATTTTCAGTGTTCAGTCCACGTCAGAAATCTTCATTTCTCCTAAAGTTAATAGTCTTAAGTAAAATATTTTACTGTATATATACAACAATTTTATGACTTACAAAACTATTTTCATTACCTGGAGAACTAACGCCCCCATCTTTGACAGTTCATTTAATCTAAAAACTCCATTTTAAGTTCTTCCTCTTTTCTCTGTCATTAATCAAAAGACTCAAACAATGTAAGATCTAGAGTTTTATATATTCTTAGATGATTTCTACAATAATTATATAAAAAACTTGAGAAATCCTAGAATGCTAATCTTAGAAATTGAATCTATGTCCTGCTTAGTCATTGAAAATATCATCTATTCCAGGACATTTTCACATAGGTTTTATAAATTATTTTTCTAAAAAAATTGGTAGCATTTTAATATAATTACTTTTTTTCTAATCCTATATATTTAATTTTATGGATTTAAAAATATTATTCTGGGGAGAGGTTCATAAGCTTTACCAGACTTCCAAAAGGGTCCACAATGTAAAAAAGTTGAAAACTTCTGTCCTAAGATTATAAAGCTCTAACCTCTATATAGATATTCTGTAGTTAACTATTGCATGTTACTGTATAAACAACTGTCACCCATATATTGGGGTTTTTTTCATTTTTTTTTTTTAATAATAACTTTTTATTGACAGAACCCATGCCAGGGTAATTTTTTACAACATTATCCCTTGCACTCACTTCTGTTCCGATTTTTCCCCTCCCTTCCTCTATCCCCTCCCTAGATGGCAAGCAGTCCTATATTTAAATATGGTGCAATATATCCTAGATACTATATATGTGTAAGAACCGAAGTTCTCTTATTGCACAGGGAGAATTGGATTCAGAAGGTAAAAATAACCCAGGAAGAAAAACAAAAATGCAAATAGTTTACATTCATTTCCCAGTGTTCTTTCTTTGGGTGTAGCTGCTTCTGTCCATCATTGATCAATTGAAACTAAGTTAGGTCTCTTTGTCAAAAAATCCACTTCCATCAGAATACATCCTCATACAATATCGTTGTCGAAGTGTATAATGATCTCCTGGTTCTGCTCATTTCACTTAGCATCAGTTCATGTAAGTCTCTCCAAGCCTCTCTGTATTCATCCTGCTGGTCATTTCTTACAGAACAATAATACTCCATAACATTCATATACCACAATTTACCCAGCCATTCTCCAATTGATGGGCATCCTTTCATTTTCCAGTTCCTGGCCACTACAAACAGGGCTGTCACAAACACTTTGGCACATACAGGTCCTTTTCCCTTCTTTAGTATTTCTTTGGGGTATAAGCCCAGAAGTAACACTGTTGGATTAAAGGGTACATATATTGTTTTTTAAGACCTGATGGCATGCTATCATCGAAGAAGAAGGAGGAGGAAGAGAAGGAGGAAAGGAAAGGAGGATAAAAAGCTACCTTACAAATACAACAATTATATCTATTTCCAAAAATGTCAAAAAAAAAAAAAATGGAAAAGCAATCATTGTGAAACTACAGCAAAGGCCTAGAGCTATAATATAATCTAAAATTTTGTGACTGTCATAAATTCTTTCATAATCCATTTTTGCTAATTTTATAAATATAACCCAAGGGATTTTAGAGAAATCTGAGCATGCCGAAAGATAGCATATTGAGAAAGGAAAAAAACATATATATGTGACAAAGAGAAAATATGAGGGAAGGGAAGATAGAGAAAGAAAGCATAAAGGGTCAGGAAGGAGTGGAGTGAGGACACAGAAAGTTTCAAATACAAAGCTGAAATAAGCAGGGCAGGCTAAGCAGATGCTACAGAAACAAATGGAGCAAAAAAAATATTAAAATCATTGATGGGTGAAAATGCTTACCCAAATCAAAAGAGAATGAAGAATTAAATCAGTTTTTTATAGTTCTAACTTCCCTCACCAAAACTAGGTGAAACACAAGTAGTTTAAATCAGACATTTCCCAAAGGTCAAATTTCACTTCTCCTAACATGGACCATTGCAATTCTTTTTTCTTTTTTAATTTACATGATAACTTTGTTATATATTTAAAAGGAATTGCAAATTGTACATAACAGATTTGCAGTTTCATGTGCAATTATTTTTTGTATTATATTAATTTATTGAAATGCTTATTTTATTCCTTAAGTTAAAAATTAAATGAACTTTTTAAAATTATTAATTGGGGGCAGCTAATTGGTATAATGGAGAGAGTACCAGCCTGAAGTCAAGAGGATCTGAGTTCAAATTTGACCTCTGATTTCAGACACCTAACTAGTCCTGGATGTGTGACCCTGGGAAAGTCACTTAATCCCAACTGCCTCAGCAAAATAAATAAATAATTTAATTCCAAGGCAGTTTAAATATCTTAATCTACTCTTCATTTCATTGGTTATCTTCCCCTAGACCAGTTTCTTCATCTGTTTATCACCTCTCAATGTTTCATTAATTCATTTGCTTACTCATTCATTCATTCAAAAAATATTTATCACTGCAAAACAAGATTTAGATAAATAATCCTTAGCTTCAGGGAATTTACAGTCAAATGGGATTGGCCTGCCTAATTCTTAATGGAAAAAAAAATAGGTGACTGATAAGATATTTCCAGGACTCACAACCTCAGCAACAAAACTCCTCTGAGGGGTTTACAAAGTGTTTTTCTCACAATAACCTTGTCAGATAAGGAGTAGTATAATCCTTATTGCACAAATAAAGGAAAAACTCAAGATTAAGGGGACTAGCTCATGGTCAAAAAGTTAGGGTCAGAGTTAAGAATCAAATACTGGCATCCTGATTCTAAAACATCATTTCTGTTTTATTAATGAGGAATTTGGATCTCTAGCATCAATAACAATGAACCAAAATAATTTTTAAAAATAAGCAAAAAGAGTTCCCAGCATAGAGAAATTTTTACTATCTAGAAATTGGATATTTTCTTTCTACGATTAATTTAAATGGTACTATTTGTCGAGTGATGACTGGGGTTGTCAACCAAATGGTATCATAAGATATTATATAATGGATGGCTATTTTAAACTGTATTTTGGTAGTCTTATGTTGATTACCGAAAATGAAATTAAATGACCTGATGGTCTTTTTAATAAAGAATAAATTTATAATGTTCTGCTAATGCAACCTCTCACTTAAAATGATTTATTTTTCCCCAAAAACTTCATGACTCCATTCTCCATTCCCACCCCAGTCACTGAATCTCCCTTGTAACAAAGACAGGGAAATGAAGTTGAACAAATCATGATGAGTGAGAAGGAAGCAGTCTCCGGCCATATGTATGTATGTATGTATGTATGTATAAGTTGACCAGTGGGTAGAGTGCTGAATGTGGCATTAGGAAAAACAATGTTCAGATTTAGCCTCAAACACTCACTACCTGTGTGGCCATAGACAAATCACTTCAGTTCTGCTTGACTCAAAGTATAAAATGGAGATAATAGCAGCACTTGCTTCACAGGATTCAATTAGAAATAATACATATAAGATACTTTGCCAGTCTTAAAGAATTCTACAAATGCTGGCTGCTGTTGTTATTACTGTCATTATTATTATCAGTTATTATGGTACTATAATGAAGTATAAGAACAAAGTAATAATGAATAGGGTAATAATTATTCTAACAATTAAAATTGAGCAATAATGAATAACTCAGATTTCTGAAAGTACTTTCTAAATTGAAATAAAGATCCAGATATAAATCTGTAACCATCTTCATACCAACCCTATGAAAGCATCATTTCTATTTTATTGATGAGGAATTGGGGTCCCAAGCATCTCTAGCATCAGTAACAGTGAACTCGTAAATAATTTTTTAAAATAAGGAAAAAGAGTTTCCAGTATAGAAAGCTTTTTAGAATCTAGAAATTAAAGATTTTCTTTCTATGATTAATTTAAATCTTTTCTTTTTGAATCATTCTATATTTGAAGCTTAGTATGATCAATATGAAGAACTAGGGTCAATTAGTTCAAACATTCCATTGCATAAAACAACCATCTATCTTTGGTATTTAATACTATAGTCTATTTCTTAACATTCCATTCACTGCCATTTCTCGGCAGAAAGGGGTTGCATCTGGAATAACATATACCCTTTTCTTGGACAAATGCAATTTCTTTTTTCTTTTTTTTCTTCTTTTTCTTTCTTTCTTTTTTCTTTTTGCTAAGGCAATTGGGGTTTAAATGCCCAGGGTCACACAGCTAGAAGTGTTAAGTGTTTGAGGCTCGATTTGAACTCAGGTCCTCCTGACTTCAGGCCTGGTGCACTATCCACTGCACCACCTAGTTGCCCCCAACTCCAATTTCTTAAGAGTGAGTTGATGAAAAAGCAGCATTTTTCCTTATACACTTAGCATAATATCAATAACATAAGAATTGTCCCTTTCTTCTTAGTAATAATGCTTCAAATTCATCTTCTAAGGGAAAGCAACCTAGAAATTTTAATTTAAACTTTAGTTGATTATTTATAATAGCAGCTTATTTTCTAAGATCTTTACATATATTTTCTCTTATTTTGTCTTCATACAATTCTATGAATTATATAGTGCAAGGAACCACTGTCCCTATTTTACCAAAAAGGAAATTAAATCTAAAGAAAGATTAAGTGACTTGTCCAGGTTATCACAGCTGATGTCAACAATAACCAGAACTCATAACATTGGACTCTTAATGTAATACTGTTGTCAAACCACACCACTCTTTGAGGAGTTCATCTTTTTTCTTTTTTTTTTCTTTTTCTCCTTTCCTTTCTTCCTTCTTTCTTTGTTTATTTCTTTCCTTTTCTTTTTCTTTCATCTTTTCTTTATTTTTTTTTTCAGGCACATAAGAAAGAAATGGGAGGAAAATTCCAGAGAGAAGGAAGTTGTTGTTTTGTTTAGTTTTTAACCTCTGGTAGCTTAAAAGCAAAACTAATATTAAAAGAGCAGTCACCCTAATGTCGTGCAAATCAAACAAGAATGTATGGTGTACCAAAAAAAAAAAAAAAAAAAAAAAAAAAAATCCTCTCACTCCTCATTTCAAATAGCTGATTTCTTTAAAACCTAAAGCTTTCCAATGGATACAGTGGTGACTGATGGATGGAATCTGATGCTGTTTGGTAGTGTCAGTTCTACTTGAGGGGAAATAAAGAAGAGAGATAATTGTACTGCTAAGTTTTTCCACATTTCATTGACATCACAGAATCATTCTTTTACCACTCATTTCCAAATGACCATTCATCACACTCATTTTGCCTATATACAAATAAAGAGATGTATATTTCTCTATTTCTAGTTTCAATTTTTCAAAACTTATTACAAGTAAAATCTGGCAGTGAGATAAGGAAGATTGACAATTTCTTTACATATAATACTATTAACATAGCATAGCAAAACTGGCTTGCAATAACTGATTTCAAATTAATATTTTTCATGCTTAGTTACTTCCTAACACTTAAAAGGACATAATTACCCTTTGCACTACTCACTGCCCATCTCCAGGTAGCAGCAATTTTCAATTCACTAGAAAACGTTTCTGTTCTTCTACTGGAAACAGGTATATTAAAACAAAATGTTGAGGGGTTTCCTTACATCCTTTTTCTTTTTAAAATAATAATGAATTGTGAAAATACTAATAATCATAAAAAAAACCAAAATATTTTAAAGAAAATTTAATTTATGTTGTCCCTGTTTCCACCTTCTTCCTCTCCAAAAAAAAATTTTTTTTTTAAATAGGAGACAGGAAGAAGGAAGATGCATGACACATTATAAATGTTACTCTGTGGTCAATCGGGGCATTTTGTTTCATGTTTAATATGACAGACTTCTGCTTTTAAGTATAAAAATTTTCAAAAATTCACGTACAAGGGGAAAAGTCTATGTTAATAGTTAATAGCTAATGAGGAAAGATCTTACCAAACAAATTTAGCATTTCTTATTTGTACACATAAATGTAAAGAAATTGCTAAGATCTGTGAAATGAACATTTTCTTGCTTTCATTACCTCTAGGACAAGTCGTCATTCACCAGGCTTCAAAGACTCTGATCACAATTTCTCCAAGCATACTGAACATGCCAAATATCTGTGCCCCCCAAAATGAAAAACTACAGATCCTTTTCTTTTCAATAGACAAGAACTTCTGTCTTGGGCTAACCTGAAAATCGAGTTCTGAATTTCTGTCTGCTAAGCAAACATCTGTAATTGCTAAACATCTTTGTAACATGGTGTAACAGTTATTCCTTATGCAAACTGCAAATCTAAATTACTCCCTTCAATATGAAAACCAAGACACAGAAATTGGAAACATCTGTGAAAGTTAATGACCAGATTGACCAAAGGGTGGGGGAGGGGGTGGGGAAGAGGGAATTTTAAGAGCTAAACAGTTCCAGGACAATATTTGCCTTCAGAAAATAATCCTTTTCCTCATCAGTTTCTCCTTAGCAGATAAAAGCATCTCCTAACTGAGATCCTAAAATAACACATATATCATTTTAACCTCCTGATGCAAACACATGAAAAGTTTTGCCACAAAATGATATATATGATAAATTATAGTATTGCATTAAATCTTTAGCTAAAGGCAAAAAAAAAAAATTTAGAAATACCTCCTCTCCCATCGTGAAGTGAGCTCTGCCTTCCTACAGTTTAAAAAGGTCCTCTCACTTCCTTCCAAGAGCCAAGGGCAGAAAGCCTAAAAGACCAAGCCTAATACTGAGTCACACTTGGGACCAAATGAGCTAGGAGGAAAACAAAGCCAGGATTTGTTTATTAACTCAGGAAGCCCGGAACTATTCTGAGTTTGAGTTGCTTCAGAGAAGGTCCCCTCCCTTCTTCTATTTCCAGGGAGCTATCAAAGGTTAGCTCTTTGTTTCAGGTGTGAACTCCTGAACAAGTCACCCACTGAGCATCTGTCAGGAGCCCACAAGCCAAAGTTCTTCTGTCCAACGGCCAAATGGAAAACATTCTATTTTGGCAAATAGTATAAGCAAATTAAAAGAGGGAAGGGAAGAAGGGACCCAGTGTGGTATGTGAGGGAAATTCTAAAACTTGAATATATTTATATACGATTTTTAAAGGACTAAAATGAGCTTTCATTACTTAAAACAGTTAAAACAGTTACTAAATAAAAAGAATTAGAGAAGACAAAGTTTAATTATCTGAAGAGAAAGAAGGGAGGACGCCCTAACTCCAAGGCTATTATTCTTGATGTTTCTTCAAGGAGTGGAGGGAGAAAGCTTAAATAAATCTTCCATGCTGTCTGCCACTTCTGATGTAGGGATTTGCTGGCTACCTGTTATATGCCAGGCATTGTGCTAGGTGCTGTGGGTATAATATAGGTAATAAACTCCAATCCCTACTTTCAAAATCCTCTATTACTTAAGTATATACAAGCAGGCATATGGGTAATTAAGTGGCTAGGTGGATAGAGTGTTAGCCCTGGAATCAGGAATATTCATCTTCCGGAATTCAAATTTGGCCTTAGAAATAGCTATGTGACCCTGGGCAGATCAGTAACCTTATTTGCCTCAGTTTCCTTATCTGTAAAATGAGCTGGAGAAGGAAAGGACAAACCATTCCAGTATCTTTGCCAAGAAAACCCCGCATGGAGTCACAAAGAATCAGACACAACTAAGAAACAACTGGACAAAAGCGTATGTATTAAATTAATAAAAATAAATTACAAAATAGTTTAATACAAGGCAGTTCGAGATGGAAGGCATTAGCAATTATTTCCTAATACATTAATGTTGAACATTTAACAGCTATATATATATATATAGAAACATATGTTTGATCACCATTTTTACAGATTTAGGTCACATCTTCTGCAAGTCTTGGGTGATTACAGATTCTCAGATGATAGATAGCTGAAGAGTGATCTTTATTATTATAATTTATTATACATCCAATTTTAAATTTTCTATTTCAAGTAAGCTTAATGGTTAATTGTTACATTTAGGATAACTTCTTCCCACTGCCTGGTGAAATTCTCTGATTCAATTCCCTACAATTCAGGCTAGAGTGTATTCATTTATTGGAAAAATATTGGGCTGCCTACTATGTTCCTACCTTGAATCAAATCAAGACTTTTAAGTCTAACATCCAAGCTCTCAACAATCTGGACACAGCCAATGTTTCCAACTCTAATTCTGACTCTACAGAGATAGCCTGGCTTGATGGAAAAAACAATGGACTTGAAATCAGAAAGATCTGGATTTGAAAATCAGACCAATGTTGATCCCATTCTCTCCTTAAAATGCACTGTCCCACAAGCTTCCTTGCCTGTAGTTTCAATAGGCTGATTCTTTCTGAATCAGCTTACATGATAAGTTCTCCATGAAACTTTCTCTGATTTCCACAATCAGATGTGAGCTCTTCTCTTCCTCCCTCCCCATTCCCCTCCCCCTTTCTCTCTCCTTGCTTTATCCCTTTTCCCTTCCTCTCTCTCTCTGCCCCTTATCTCCCTTTGTGTTTTTTCTTTCTCTCCCTCTCCCAGCCCCTCTCCAAACATTTCTGAGCACTTTGGGCAGGAATGTAAATCATCTGAAATCCCTTTCACAATTCTGAGATTAGGTGCTCAATAAAGGTTTTTGAATTGAATTAAAATAAATGGTTTAGAAGATAAGTCTGTTAATGAAGGGGAAAACAGCACAACCCAAATTAAATACTGCTTTGATTAATCCATTCTTTTAGATGGAAACCTACGTTCTTCAACAAAGCTAACTGGAAACTCACAAAATCTTGGGTGATTCCCAGGAAAGTTCTGGAAAACATCCATGAAATGAATTTTCACAGAATGTCATTACTTGTCATTTCCCTGGCTTCACAAAGCAAAAAATTAGTGCTTTCCAAATTATTCAATGAGAGTTTTTTAAAAAGTACATAGAACAAACACATCTTTATTATCACACCCAAGATGCCATAGGACCACCTGATTTCTCAATTATTTTTACAGAGAATCCATTCCCCTAAAGAGGACCACATACTACATTATCATTTAGAATGAAAGAGAACATAAGTTTTTAGGTGGTATTGGTGGATTTTTTTTCTCTTAAATCAGAGAAATTTAGTTGACAGCTCAACTATTACTGTTTTTAAAGTGTGATATGGAATTAGAATTCAATCCTATGTTTAAACCTTCATTCAGTTCTAGTTGCCACTAGGAGTGACACTTGTGTAATCCTGGACAAAATGACTTACCTGCTGTCTGCCTCAGTTTCCTCAACTTTAAAATGGGGATAATAATAGCACCTACCTCTCAGGATTGTGGTAAGAACAAATTATCAAATCAAAAGGGGAATGCAAATACATTAAAAACTAAATATTAAATAATCACTTTTTATTGCTTTCCTAATTTTTTTCTTCACAGAGATTGTTGTTGTTTGTCCTTTGTTCTCGAAGAGGACCATAACGTCTGGGAGGTCATGCCATGACATGCAAGTGAATTAATTGGATTTCAGTGAGGGAGGATTGTGCAAGGTCACCTGCCTCCCTTTCCCCTTCAGAGCCATCTGGGTTCAGTGGCCAGATATAGACCAAAAGGACTGGAGATGGCCCTGGATGCTCTAAGGGAATACCCTTTTTTAAGCTAAAATCTTCAGCAGGTCTCAGTTTGACTGAGATAACATGGGCAAGAACAATACCAAAAAGAAATCTGAAAGAGGTAAGAAAAAAAAAAACTCTCCCAGAAGTCAGACAATTCATCAGCCTGGAAATTTTCTACCCTGTGTTTATGGAGAGGCAGTATACGGTCATAGAAAACTACGGGACTTTCAAACAACTCTGCTCCATCATCTTGTTAACCCCCCACCAAAATAAGGGACTACTCCTGTACTTAGAACCTATTACCAGGACAAAGCAACTCGGGATAACACTCACTGAGTACTTATTGTAGGTGAGGTTCCATGACAGAGAGAACACTCACTCACCCAAAGAACACCTCCAGAGCTCATAAAAACAGAGATGGTGATGAGAATGACAATGACAGTGATAACAGCTAGCATTTATATAGCACTTTTTTTAAAGTTTGCAAAACACTTTACAAATGATGCTCATGACAAACCCTAGAGATAGGTATTTTTACTCTCATTTCATAGATTACATATATTAAGCCACTTGTCCATGGTGACACAGCTAAAGTTAGTGTCTGGGGCTAAATTTGAACTGAGTTTTTCTTGACTCCAGATCCAGCCCTCTAGAATACAAATAATATATATTTTTTTAAAGAGTAAAAAGAAAACCACAAAAGTTTGGGAAAGTTTTCAGGGTTTCTGGAACAAGGAACAAGGGCCTCGTTTTCCTGAGTTCAAACCCAGCCTCAGCTAGTCCCTAGCTGTGTGACCCTGGGCAAGTCACAACCCCATTTATCTCAGTTTCCCCATTTGTAAAATGAGCTGGCAAAGAAAATGGCAAATCCTTCCAGTAACTCAGCCAAAAAAAAATCTCAAATGGAGTCATAAAATGTCGGACACAAATGAAAAATATTGAGAAAGAGATTCTCATATACTTCTGTTTCATTAGACAAACAACATATCCTTATGATTTTTCATTTCCAGAGGATGAGAGACATATGCTCCTCTAATTTAAAAAAAAAAAAAGGAGGGGGAAAGGAAAGGGAAAGGAGAGAACCATTCCCTATAATTATTCCATGGATAGATAGTTTTCTTCTCAAGTTCTTTGAAAATATTAATATTTTCTCTACTATAAATGGATGTTTCTTTCACACAAATATGATAAAACCAGCCAGATGAGTGTCTCATATCACAGAGGCCACAACTGACAGTTTTCTCGAGGTCTTGAATTCTGAGAAGCAGAAGGGCTAATAGTGATCTGGTGTCCTTTGTAAGTTTGGGGGAGAGAAAGGCCTGTTGCCTGAGGAGGGGCAAACCAACTCAGACTGGAAACAGCAGATCCAAGCTCCTATGACCATCAACATGGACTTATGAAGTACTTATTTAAATATTAAGACCAAATAGCAGAGAGGAAAAAAAATTTATAAATATTAAGTGAGAAATGTGCATTTTTGAAAGTATTTATTTTATAAGGGGTCAGAAATTAACTGAGAAACTAAAATAAAATAGGAGAAAGGAGACCATTTGCAACAGATAAGCTAGAAATTTGGATATGAAAAAATATTAAAAATATGTTCTTGGACAAGGAGACAAGAGACCAGGGTTTCAGTTCCATAGTACCAGACACAAACGATATGATAGTGGACAATTCATTTAATTTCTTTAACTTCTCTGGGATTCTGTTTTCTCAGTTCTATGATGGATTTGGATGGGATGATCCCTAAATTTGTAGAATGCTAAGACTGCTAGACTCTATGAATTAGAATAAAATAGAACTATTGGTTTCCGTGATGGCAAAATAGAGAATTGATCTAGCAACAACTAACAGAGAGAAGGGCTAAATAATTTCAAGAGGGAGTTGCAGAGATTTAGAAAGGATAATAGGGAACTTAAGTATTGAAGAAGACACATAAGAGTGATCAGCAAGATCAAGGAATATCAGAATGTTATGGAGACATAGTCCATTTGGAAATCAAGAGTTATAGTGGAAATCCAGAGTACCTCCCACCCGCAACCCCTTCCGCCCAAAAGTGTTTCCATTAATGTTTGGGAGCTGAGAAAGAAAAGGACTCTCCAACCTGGAGATAAAATGGGTTGGTACTGAAAAGCAAGATTTACTATGGTTAAAACTTGCCAACAAAGACTTGGTGACTAAGCCATATATCTGTGATTTATATGACTATAAATAATTTGTGCTCTGAGATTCGGTCATACCATTGTGAAGTCATTTTATGCCCTAAGTGGTCTTTCAAGCATCATGAGTTGGATGATTCATTATGCAATTCCATTAAATTTAACAAACCTTTATTAAAGGCTTACTCTACAAAGGCATGATATTCTACAGGAATGTAGAAATAAATTAGGATCATAGAAAGCTACCTAAAGAAGAGGCTCTCACCCCACCCCCTTTTAATTAATCCCTTGGGTGGCAGCGATGACCACTAAGGGCTCAACAAAAGCTATTCATAACAGAATAATTTATATTTAACAAGGTTACTAGACCAGTAGATCAAAGGAATTCAGTGGACCTATAATGTGTGTATTTCAATGAGGCGAGTAATAAAAGTTCTCAAAAAAAAAAAAAAATCACTGTGGACAAGAAAGAAAAACATCAATCAGACAATAATACAATTAGGTTGGTTCAACTAGTTAGTGTAGTGGATAGAGTATCAGAGTCAAGAAAAGCTGAGTTCAAATCCAGCCTCAAACATCTATTAATTATATGACTGAGAAAGTCACTTCCTTGTTTGCTTTAGTTTCCTCATTTGTAAAATAATCTGAGGGAAGGAATTGCAAACTATTCCAATATCTTTGAAAGAAAAAAAAAAAGCCCAAATTAAGATCATGAAGAGTTGGGAGTAACTGAAAAATGACTAAAGAACAACAAAAATTGACTGAACAACCAAAGAATCAAAAGTATTAACTAAATTTAGTCAATTTGATTAATGCACTATTGGTGGAGTTATGAACTGATGCTTCCATTCTGGAGAACAATTTGGAACTATGCCTAAAAGCATAATAATATTATGGAGAGTCTGTATATGGTCATAGAAAACCATAAAAAGGCAAAATAAAATTATGCATACCATTGGATCTAGCAATATCAGTACTAAGTCTATATCCAAAAGACAGACAGAGAGAGAGAGAGAGAGAGAGAGAGAGAGAGAAGGATCTACTTGTACCAAAAAAAACTCTTTGTGGTGGGCTAAGAATTGGATGTTGAAAGAATGTATATCAATTGGGGAATGACTAAACAAGCTGTGATATATGATTGTAATAGAATACTGTTGTGCTATATGAAATGATAAGCAGGATGATGAACTGATGATGCAAAATGAAGCAAATAGATCCAGGAGAGTAAAAACAGTGTTTGATGTAAATGACTTAGCTCTTTTCAGCCATCCAATGATTCAAGACAATCCCAAAAGACTAATGATGAAACATACCATCCTTGTCCAGAGAAAGAACTGATATTGTTTGAATACAAATTGAAGCATCCTATTTTTCACTTTGATTCTTTTCCTTTTGAGTCTTCTTATACAAAATTACTAAAATAGAAATATTTTACATGATTGCACACATATAACCTATATTTGATTTCTTACCATCTCAGGGAGGGAAGGAGGGATAGAATTTGAATCTCAAAGTTAAAAAAAAAAAATGTTAAAAACTGTTTTAATGTGATGAAGGGGGAATTTATATATATATATATACTCATATATGTGTATGTGTGTGTCTATGTTCATAAATTTGGAGTATGTTTCCTAGTAGACTATCCCAGGTACCTGTTTCTAATGCTATTCTATTCAACATTTTTCAGTGACTTGAACACTTCTATGAATTCAATTCACCGAAAAGTTCAGTAAAGATGGCAATATTTTTCAAAACTCCAAAATACAAAGATTGGGGAAAAACATCTAACATGTCAACGGTAGGCTGGGATATAAAAAGATACCAACAGGCTCCAATGGTTCTCAAACTTTTGTTCTCAGTATCTTCATGTTGTTAAAAAAAACTATCGAGGATCTGTTCAAAGAGTTTTTGTTCACATGGGTTATATTTATAGCTATTTACTATATTAGAAATAAAAAATGATTTTGAATTTGTAGACCCTCTGAAAGGGTTTCAGAGACCCCAACAATTCTTTGGACTACACTTTGAGGACCACTGGGCTAGAAAAATGGGCTGAACCATTTAATTAGAAAAATATAAAGTTCTATACTTTGATTATAAGTATCAATTGCAGAAGTACAATATGGGGGAACCATAGTTCATGTAGGAGACCAATTCACAGAGAAGGACCTGGAGACTGTAGCAGATTATAGATTCAATGCTATTTCACAGAAAGAAAAGCTAATGCAATCATGGGTTGTATTAATCTAGAGTGAGATTAGTGTTTTATATCTGTTCTGCCCAATCATCTCTAGAGTGTACTATTCAGGAATAGCATAATTTAAAAAGGGGTATTGACAAATTTTGTCATAGCCATTCTGGATGGAAAAAGAGCTATTATATGATTTTATTTCAAATCCCCTCACTATTTCAATTGTACCCTTTTTCTATCTAAAATTTATGTAATAGAATATTAATGACTATTTTGGCATACAATACTTAGGTAAACAGTCATAAGGAACACATTCCTATAATGTATGCACACATACACATACACACACTAGTTTGCATACCTTAGGATAATACATACACATATATAACTTACATAATAGTTCACATTTATTAGTGCTCAAAGGTTTGCAAAACACTTTTCCCACAGTTACTCTGTAAGGTAGATAGTCAAAGAATTACAATTTCTATTTTACAGACAAGGAAACTGAGGGGGTTCCAGCTTTGCCCTTGATCACAGAGCTAATAAGTGTTTAATGTAGGATGGGGATCCAGGTCTCCTGAATACAAGCTGGTGCTCTACTCACTGAAGTCACACTGCTGCTGAAGTGACATGATGCCAACAAAAATAGTCAATCAAAGGGTACACTAGCATCTACCCAAGAAGCACAGGAATCTGTTTATGACTACAGTGAAAGGCCTTCTTTTTAGGAAGCCTGGAATGAAGCAGAATGGCAAAATGAAAGATATGAAGCATTTTGGTTTTTTTCCTTCTGCATGTCAAGGAGGTAAGACATGGCATTATTTGAACATTGAAATTTAAACTCGTTGAAAATTCTGGTGGTAGAAAATTCTCCCAAAATATGGCTAATGTGGGAATTTGTTTTGCATGACTATTCATATTTTTAATGAGTTGTGTTTTCCTTGACTTCTCAGTGGTGAGGTAGGGAGAGAATCTGAAAGTGGGAAAAAAATGAGATGGGGGGGAAGAAGGACAGGAGAAAGAACAAGAGGAAGGACAGGAAGAGGAAAGGAAGTAAAGAAGAAAAGAAGGAAGGAAAGTGTAATTCTCCCAAAATACTGATAACTCAACAAAATACTTTACACTCATTAAAAACATAGAAAATTATGTCAACCAGAAAATAAAGCAGTATCTGGCCAATATGCTTTCACTATGAATCTGGGAGCCCAAGGTACAGTGATTTTTAAGATCTATTAAGATCTATTCTAACACTAAAATTCAATGGTTATACTTTTAGGAAGAAGGCAATCAAATCAACCCTAATGTCTACTGTGTTAATGCCTGATGTGTTTCCTGCCACTTCATCAAAAACAAACATTTTCAAATTATTTGAAATATCTAAACAGGCACATTCTGCTGTTACTAATTACTGGATTTTGACAATTCCCTCATTTCTCAGAAGTGCTTGGTAAATATCCCATTGTTAAACTGTGAAATTGGATCAACAAGATCTTCATAGAAAATTTTTGTTGGTTGGATTTTCATTAATAATCCATGACTCCCCTACAGCAGTGCTTTGAGAATAGGATCATGGGTTTTAGAGTTAAAAAAGACTTGAACGAGGAGTCCAAAACCCTTATTGTCAGGGAAATGAATATCCTGAGTGGTTAAGTTCCTTCCTCAAGGTCACAAGAGTTAATAAGCAGAAGCCTCAATCCTGTTAGTAAGAACCCATGTCATAAAAATAACATATTGGATTTCCATAGGACAGTATTCATTGATATTTCCTTATTTATATCTTACAATAATACACTTCCATATATATTAGACTCCCTTGATTTTTTAGTTCTAAAAATGTCCTTAAGTCTTATGAATGATGGTTTTGATTCACAAGTAAGCTACTGCCTACTCTTTCTTTGACATGTCTCCACATTCCTAGTATAGTACTCTGCATGTGTCAGGTGCTTAATGAATGCTGTTTATTAAAACTCCAATAGCATAATGCAAATAAGTGATTTATATGAAGTACCTGGATGAGGAAAATTGGTTGGGAGGAGGAAGGGGAGGGAGCATTTTTAGGAGCAGAAAAAAAAGAAGCCCTAAATAGCTTTTAAAAATATTTTATGCATCATTCTCTCAAAAATAAGTATTTAGTACTAAAGGCATTGTGTAACAAAAGTAATTTATGTGTATCATCCTAGCTATATAGAAACCATCTGGTAAAGTCCTATTTCAAGGTCTCACCACAGATTGAAGGTGACCTTGGGCTTTATGTGAATGAGGTACAAGTCCTAGGCTTACCAAGCTTAAGAAGGCTCAAACACAAACTGAACAGTGACTATTATCTAAAAACTATTATCTGAATTACTCCTTCCTTCCTTCCTTCCTTCCTTCCTTCATTCCTTCGTTCCTTCCTTCTTTTCGCCTAGCCTAGTCTAACCACCCTCACAGACCAATGGGTAAGAGGTTGGTCATTAAGGGACACATTTTCCTGATTATATCAACTCTTTATACGTATAACAAAAATCCAAAGGAATTGTGATGAGCAGTGATGGTGGGAGTATCCCACAATATAAAATCAATTGTGACTTGAAATATCAAAGTATAAGACCCAGATTGTGAACACTCTCAGAGTTATTTTTTTTTAAATACTAAGGGACCCCATCAATTGGGAAATGGCTAAACAGATCATGATATGTCAATGAAATGGAATATTATTAAACTGTCAAAAATGATAAATAAGGAGTTTACATGGAAGTGGGGGAAGACTTACATAAAATGATGCAAACTAAAATAAGCAAAAAAAAAAGTATTCCTCTCAGCAACAATGTAAATAGGAAGAACAAGAACAAAATCAGCTCCAAATGCTGTATAATTAAAATATCCAAGCTTGGTCCAGAAGAAGAAATATAAGCAAGCACCTCCCTCCGTTCTTTGCAGAGGGTAAGAAATTAAGATTGTACCAAAATACAATGTTAACTAGTATGTTGGTCAGCTCTGATGACCTGCTCTTATTTATTTTTTCTTTATAAGATATGGCTCTTTGGATGAGAAAATAATAGATCAGAAAATGAAAGTAATATAAAAATAAAATGTATTTTAAAAACTTTGAACACATATGAAGTCTCACAAAAACATTTTACCATTCTTACAACATGTGCCTCAATCCCACCCACACTTAGAGACATCAGAGCCTTGTTTACAGACATTTACCATCTTCAAATACCACCCATCTTTCTAAAATAAGAGAATACAGCAAATACAATAAGGTTTTCTTGCACACAAGCTCAAAGCAATAGGAGAGTCAGAGAATGAACAGAAAGTGAGGGCTGATTATATTCCATTTCTTTTTGGTAAAACTCTCCGTCTTTGTGCACAAAGTGGAGGCTTAGGGACAAAGTATCCTCAGATATGCCCAAATTAGAAAAAGAAAGCCCATGACTCATATTCAAAAGTAGCTATCAGAGATTTAAAATAAAAAACAAAAACACAAAACTAAAAACCATTATGCCCATACCCAAAGATCATTAAATATCTATATTCTCATCACTGATATGATACTTCCTCCTTTGGTATGGATCAGGATGTCTTAAACTTTATCTACTCCTGACCCTTTTTTGCCTAGAAATTTTTACATGTCCCCAGTGTAAAGGCATATAAAATATATATACAAATCAAATGTTTATTGATAATAAATTATAATTTTGTGGCCTCCACATTCAGATATAAGACCCCATATGGAGTTATTATGAACTACTATTTTTTTAGTTTAAGAATCTGGGGTATACACTACTAGACATGAATCCCAAAAGAGATTATTTTTTTTTAAAGGTAAAGGACTATATGTATAAAAATAGTTATAGCAGCTCTCTTTTCAGAGCAAAAAAATGGAAACTGAGGGGATGCCTATCAGTTGGAGAATGACTGAATAATTTGTGATATGTGCTTATAATGGAATACACACACACACATATATGAAATGATAAACAGAATGCTCTTAGAAAGACCTGGAAACCCCTCCATGAACTCAAGCAAAGTGAAATGTCCTATATACAAAGTAATAGCAATGTTGTAGCATGATCAGCTGTGAATGATTTTCCTATTCTCAGCAATACAATGATCCATCACTACTTTGAAAGACTTATGATGAAAAATCCTTTCTATTCCCAGAGAAAGAACTGATTGTGTCTGAATATAGATTAAAGCAAACTCCTTTTCTTAAGGTTTTTTTTGTTTTTTTTTTTTTTAAGGGAAGGAGAACTATGTTTCTTTCACAACATGACTTTTATGGAACTGTTTTGAATAACTTTACATGTGCTTTCTTAATGGAGACTGGGGGTGGGAATAAGGAAGGAAATCTAGAACTCATAGTTTTAAAAAAACAAATGTAAAAAATTTGTTTTAAATGTAACTGAGAAAAATAAAAATATTAAATACATTTTTTAAAAATTAAAAAAGACAAGGAGAAGGAGAATCAGGAGAAAGGACTGTCATGAAAACCTAGAGAGAAGAAGGAAAACAACAGTGTCAAAGGCTTTAGAGTTAGCATCAAAGGAGGGACTAGAACCCAGTTCTCAGTCAACAACCAGTTATTAAGCATCTACTATATTCGGACACTGGGCTAAGAATAGATATAGCTCCTCCTTCAAGAAGCACACATTCTGATGGGTGGACAACATGTGTAGGTTCATATAAAATATTTGTGAAATAAATGAAAAGTGGTAAGAAAAGGGAAGGCATTAGAAGCTGGAGAAAGGGGATTGACACAGTTATCCCACCAAGCTATCACTTTCTATCAGGCTATTGAACTTCTCTCAGGTGAGCCATGGAAGGGAATGGAGGCACCAGTTACTCTGAATCAGATTCTCCAGAGAAGTGCACGCAGACATCTGGGTCACCACCACATTGCCACCAGTCCTTCACTTTCTGCAGATAAAATTTAAGTAGCACGGGAAGGCAAAATTTCAAGAAAAAAAAATATCTGGGGAATTCACTTCTAGTCCCACATAAGCATTTCTGGTACCCCTGACAGTGGGCTTCTCCCCTAATAAAATGAAGAAACAAAGAACTAAGAAAGAGAAATTACTTTTCAAAAATCTTTATCCAACATGCTGTTGCCTCCTCCCCATTTACCATGCTAATTATAATCAAATGCCTCTGTGAAACCAATTGTGAATTTATATACCAAAAACCTTTTTTTTTTTTCTTTTTTTTTTTCTGAGAGTGGGGAATTTAGGAAACAGTCCCTTTGAGATGACTGACCTTTTTAAACTGTGGTGTTTCAGATCTTCTCTTCGATTTCATGTTCTCAAACTAGCCCTTCTGTCCAACCCCAGAGCAGGAGAGTTTAACAATCCTGAAAGGGGAAGGAAACAGTCCCAGGCTAAGGGAGACAGATGTGCCCCCAGTAAGGCAAGCCCCAGTATTGTCTCCCTTTCCTCGCTTGCACCAGTCACCACTATTTATTACAGGTGCTGATTTGGAGTCTTGATAAGTTCAGTCTTTATCTGAAGAACACAGTCCAGCAGTCACTCCTGTCTCCTGCTCTGTTACCACATCCCCTAGGCCACCACCAGACCTGACCTCTTCCCTTTTTTAGACTCTAAAGGTCAATAAAACAGGTACAGATAGAGAAAAACAGTTCCTGAATTGTTGATCTTTAAATTTGCATCCTTTGCTATTGAGTAATCCCCCTTGCCTAGGAGACAAAGCCACAGTTAGTCCCACTCTGACAAAACCTGTCTCCACTATCCAACTCCCACCATAGTCCATCCTCCCTTCAGATTTCCACATCTTATCTTAACAGACTCATGCACATCACACATTCTGGCCTTCAGTTGGGTTAAGTGTCTGCTCCAGTCATTTAACCATATGGTTGATGGAATCCAAAGATGTATAAATATGCACAGATTCATTACTGAAGCTTTTCATTTCATGAAAACTATCATTTTCTTTTTTTTTTTTTTTTTTTTTCTGCTGAGGCAATTGAGGTTAAATGACTTGCCCAAGGTCACAAAGCTAGGAAATACATCATTTTAATTTTTAATTCTTAATTCTCTCCTTTCCACCTTCCTTTCTTCCAGGCAATGAGAAGTTAAGAAAAACAATACCCAGCAAAACAAAGCCATAGAGTAGAGTGAAATATATTCCCATAGTAGCCATGTCCAAAACCCCTGTTTTCAAACCTAGCATTGGAGAAAGAAAAGCATATTCATACAGCAGGTATTTTACAAGTATATAAAAAAATAATGATATAGGCTTGCCTCCATGGGTACACAATACAAGACACTGAACACCTTCTCTTTATTACTCTGGCCTCTAGCATATGTAGTAGGGGAATCTGGTGGATTCTTCTTCAAAACAGATTGACAAACTAGAACTCCCTATCAAGCACAATTACAGATATTCATAATCATTAAGTGAATTTATCTTTCTATTGGCACTTCAATTCTATCATGAATATGTTTTTAATTTTTAAATTAGTAAGGATTAAGAGTTCACTCTGAGACCACTGACACAGAGGGATAGTGGTCCATTCCTTGCTTCCCCTCAAATATAACTTCAGTTCAGGAAGAAAAAAGATCCTTTCCATAAAGTCATGAATGTAAATGGAAACAGTACTTTTGATTACATGATATACCTAAGAGTCAAAACAATAAAAGTTTCTAGTTTTGCAATCTGCTAGACTTCATTACCATGACACACCACCTTCACACCCTAGAATTTTCCTTTTCAACTGGGGAAGTCTGACTCTGGATTACCTGTCTGTCATGCCAGCCCTTCTGCCATTGTAAATTCAGATTGTTTCATTCCCTCTCATGCTGCTTCTGAACTTCTGAATTTTGCCATCAAGCCCCTGCATCTTTACCTTGTTTCTCCAACTCACCTCCCAATGCTCCTCTGCCTTTTTCTCACCTCTGTATTGTATGTTGTCTTTCTCCCTCCCCCTTCCCATCAGAATATAAGTTTTTTCCCCATGTTATCTATGTTTCAAAAGAACACATAGACCAAAAACAAATAAATGAAAAATAAAGAAATAAAAAAAAGTATGGTTTTATCTGCATTCAAACTCCCAACAGTTCTTTCTTTGAAGGTGGATAGCACTTTTTATCATAAGTCTTTTAGAATTATCTTGGATCATTGATTATATTACTAAGAATAGTTAACTCACTCACAATTGACTATCATACAGTATTGCTGTAATTATATACAATGGTCTCTTGCTTCTGCTCATTTCACTTAGTATCTGTTCATGTAAATCTTCCCAGGGTTTTCTTTTTTTTCTTTTTTTTTTTTTTCTTTTTTTTCTTTTTTAAAGCAAGACAGTGATTATATTGAATTTGCAAAAGAAATCTATCAAACATTAAAATTTTAGATAATTAACCTTTAAAATATTGCTTTTTGTAAGTCTGTAATTTTATACTTTGAAATTTTTTTAAACTTTTTTTTTTTTTACCAGAACATAAGTTCTTTAAGAAGTCTTTCTTTTTTGCTTACATTTACATTTCCAGCACTAAGTATCTCATTGGCACTTAACCTGTACTTAATTGACTGTTGACTACATATTGAGACTATAAATTGCAGAATAATTCCAGATGTGTATTGAAAGAGGGAATTTCCTTACACTATTTCCACTGCTCTGTAGAATAGTCATACTGATAAAATCACAGACTTTTTAAAATATGAAGTTTCAAGGAACCCAATGAACACAAAGGTAGCTGCTATGGATATCAAAATCCTCTTGCAGGATGAACTTGGCTTAGGAACTCCCCCAATCTGTCCCTTTGAGTGAAGACTACAGGAAAGTTTTAGTTTTCCTTGATGTCTTTGTGGCTGGTGGAAAGTTTTAGGGAATTCCCTATAACAATGTTATCACAGGTCTGAATTAAATTTAAAATAAACAAACCATATAATAAAATAAAATAAAAATAATAGAAACCGGTTAGCTAGGCAGTGCAGTGGATAGAGCACCTGAAGTCAGGAGGACCTGAGTTCAAATCTGATTTCAGACACTTAACACTTCCTAGCTACGTGACCTTGGGCAAGTCACTTAACCCCAATTGCTTCAGGGGGGAAAAAAATTAGAAACCTACCCTCATGCTAATGGCTATTTTCTTTTTTTAGATGGGAAGAGGTGAGACTACATCATTTCCTCAAAATTAATTAATTATTATAAATTTAACATTAATTTTTTTTCTTTTTCTTTTTTTAATTAAAGCTTTTTAATTTTCAAAAGATAAGCATGGATAATTTTTCAACATTAACCCTTACAAATCCTTGTGTTCCAATTTTCCCCTCTTTCCCTCTACCTCCTCCCCTAAGACAGCAAGTAATCCAATATATATTAAACATGGTAAAAATATATTTAACATAAATTTTATATTCACTAACATGTATCTTATCTGATTACAGTTAGCTCCTAAAGGTAAGACCTGCAAAAACATATAATAAAACATATGAAATATGTTTAAAATGACTGTACATGTATATAAGATTGTCTGCTGTCTTGGAAAGGTGGGGAAAGGAGGGAGAGAAAAAAATTGGAACTTAAAATATTTTAAAAAATGAATGTTAAAAATTAGTTTCACATGTAATTGGAAAAACAAAATATTATTAAAAAAAAACATACAAACATATAAGTAAATCATTGAACAAAATTAACTACTTGCTCAGAAATGTGGATATTGATTCCCCAAAGTCTTGACAGGAAAATAATATTTGCAGTTTGGAGTGATTACCTGGGTTAAATTTTTCATAACAAGTTATCAAACTAGTATTACAAAGAAGCCAATGCTCTATTTCATCCTCTACAGGTGACATGTTTATGACTAACTTAATAAATGCTGTCAAACTATGATTCATTTTGTTCTACAAAATAAAAACAATGAGTGTAATTCTCAAAGGCAATGTCTCTTGCTTCAGACAGAATCTCTCATACAAAAAACACCTCTCCAGATGGGTTGAGGAAAAAGGAAAAATATTAACAAAAACAACTGCTTAAAGAAACATCTAAATGGTACAGAGAATAGAGTGTCAGAAACACCAGGTTCAGATACTTATTTCTTGTGTGACTCTAAGAAGTCACTTAACCCTGTTTGCCTCAGTTTCCTCATCTGTAAAATGAGTTGGAAAAGGAAATGGCAAACTGCTGTAGTATTCCAATATCTTTGCCAAGAAAACCCCAAATGGAGTCACAAAGAATCAGACATGATTAAAATATCTAAATAGCAAAAATAAATAAATAAATTCAGGCTATAAAAATCTACTTCACCACTCATGGCATAAATAAAATGAATGGGACATGGATCATTTCAAAACATCTCTTGGTTCTTAATTTTTTTTTGCCAGTCAACATGACAAAGGAAAATGAAAACTTTTCTAAAGACTTTACCAAAAGTGAGAGGCTGGGGGAATTTCTAAACCAAGTTCATCCTTCAAGATGAATGGGATATCCATAAACAGCCACCTTTCTGCTCACTATATTCCTTGATACTTCATACTTCAAAAAGTTTATGATTTTATCACTCTGAATATTCTATGAGCACAGTAGAAACAATATTCATCTTGTAATTATCAGACCTGAGTTTAAATATTGATTGGCTGTGTGATTTTGGACAAGTCACGTAAGTCAGCAAATAGTTATTAAACATTTACAATATGTCAGGTATTACACTAATCCCTGAGGTCACTGCCCCCCCTCAAGGCAGAAAACAAAACAAAATAGGCCTCAGTTTCCTTATCTGTAAAAGAGGACTTAGATTAAATGAACTCTTAAGTCTCTTACTAAATTGGATCAATGCTCATTCATGTCTGTCTCTCACCTCTATATATATCTCTCATTCAGATTTCAACCAAACATACTATAATAGATATTTTTGATAAAAATAATCTTTATCAAGTCATTTTTCTGCATCTGGTTTTTCAATAAGAAGAAAATCAATTTACAAAAGAGATCCTATTTTCTACTTTGTTAAAATCTGTTATCTGTTACCTTTATTGCAAGATGTAAAATCAGAATGGAACTTCAGCAGAATGATTGGGAAAAAAAATTCCTAGAACCTCATCTACTTAGTAATTCTAAATTAAAAACCAAAGCAATTTATATAGAAAACTGTAAGTAAAACCTGAAAACAATTATATTCTATCCACTAGAATCTCAATATAAAGGAAGTTTGTAAAAGAGATCTAAGTCTGGTACTTCTCACTGTAATATGGACCCATAAAACCATGAGCTCATAAATTCAAAACAATTTTAGAGTTGGAAGGCTATCTAGTATAACCCACTCATTTTACAAGTGAAAAAATATGGCCCATGGAAGCTAAATGATTTGTTCAAGATCCAACTTATAGTAAATGACAAGAAAGAAAATTCAAATCCACAACTGGTCTCTAGAACTAATGATCTTTCCACTGTATCATGTTGGCTACAAATCTGAGGAAGACCTGAAAGAAAAGAAGTCATAGCTAAAACAAGAAAACTAGTCGTGGCATTGCTGGGTCAAAGGACATATAGGCAGTTTAATAACTCTTTGGGCATAATTCCAGATTGCTCTCCAAAATCTTTTTCAATGTGGTCCTTATCTCCCTCAAGGCTTTCCAGTTCAACAATAAACTAAAGTATGAAGCCTAGAACTGAATCCAACCCTCTGGATGGGTCCTTCTTGATACAGATACTATATTGATGTCACTTCCAATAGCCTACAAAGTGTTCTCTTAAAACATCCCTTTAAGTCCATATTATGTGGATCACTTTGTTGATTCCTCTTGAATCCTCAGTCCACTCAAGCCTCCAAATCTTTTTCAGATGAACAACTATCTACAAAGTTTACTAAAAGAAACAAAGTATTAGTCCAAGATACCCTAACCTCAGGATTGTTCATTCTGATGTCTACTGGAAAAAAAAAAAAAGAAAGAAAGAAAAATTGAACTTATTCTGATATGTAGATTTTTATCATCTTCATCTAAAAAGCTGACATGTATATTAATTGGATATCCCACCAAAGAGTGTCACTCTAAGAGTTTAATTCTAATGTATAAAATACCATAAAAGACAACAGCTTGATACAGTAGATAGAGTGATAGGTGTAAAGACAGAAGGACCTGACTTCAAATCTGACTTCTGTTCTCCAGCATTTCCTCTTCTTTGAATTACAAAAGATAATAGTATCTACCTCCCAGGTTTGTTGTGAGTATTAAATCTGATAATGTTTGTGAAGTGCTCTTCAAACTTAAAGCACAAGTAATAGATGCTAGCTATTCTTATATGCAAATGTAAATTCCATGACACTAGTAGAAGATGTTAGACCTTTTTTTTTCAATTGACAAACAAGAAAGAGTCTTCAGACATGAAATTTTGTCAGCTAGCCTTCCTCCCTTCCTCAAAATATAAATTTAAGACCTAAAACCATTGAAGTACTACAGTGAAAATGGATCTATTTTATTCCTATCTGGAAAACATCACAGTGTTCGCCAAATAGCTGAAAAGTGTAACATTTAGAGGTGTGCCACAGTAAAAGTCACAGACAGCAACACAGGAGTTATTAGCCAAGATCCATTGTCATAGCAACCACAGCACTCAAACTGCAACATCACTCATGGCCACTTCTTATCCAATGTAGAATCACAGAGGGAAGAAAATGGGCCAGCATGATCATGCCAAATCACAGACCATATCAATAATTTGTACTCATGGGAGACTTTCTTTCCAGCAGATTTTAACTAATCAAACTTAGAAATTACTAGGGAAGAAGTATACAATTCCTTCCTGTAGTCCTCACCTCCCACTGTGCTCCTGGAGTCTGCAGTCAAGGTCACAAACAGGGAGATTGTTATCCCCCAAAGGGAATCAGCTTGAAAATGATAGCAAATTCTGTTTAACTATTTCCTGAAGTTAAAAGTATGGGGGGGAAGGATAGAAGGCGTGAGTGAAGTTTAACCAGAACATTATCTTCCCTTGGCAATACAGCCCCGAGAAAGCTTCCAAAACCCATAAACTGAAAAGAGTAAAACAATGTGAGTTGAGAGCCAAGCGGGACAGAAATACCGAGGTTCTCCTGCAAAGTCTGGCTTAGAGGTGGGCAATAGCATCGTGAGGGTGTGAATCAGCTACCCAAAGAGCAGATGTTTTAAGCTCTGTTCAGAAATCTCAAACAGGGTATGTCCGGCAGGCTCTGGAATACAATCAAATAAAGCAGAAGTCTGTATTACTTACCTTTTCCACGGGTATAAAGTCATTTTCTACTTCTATTGACCTTGGTCTTAGCTTGATGGGTTTGTCTTTGAAGATATCCCCAAAGCCAACGCCTCGGACCTTCTTGGGCTGGATTGCTGCGGCTGCCACCATCCCATTGGCACCTTCTGATTTGGTACTACTTGAGTCACCGCCATCGCTTTCTGAGCCTGTAGTTTCCCTCAGACCTGCCAAGAGAAGGGGGAAGGGCAAAGGGGGGTTCTTAGAACATCGCCACTATAAACATCCTAACCAGCATGGGAGCCACTTGGGAGGGTCGTTACATGATCATGCTCCATGGAACAATTTAGATTGGGGATGGTAATCTGAGCATACTGAGTTTGGGAAATACTATGTTTTGTTTTAATTAAAAGAACTTCTAACCCAAATCCATTTCATGGAGGGATGGACCAACTTCTCAAACAGTGCTGACATACTGTACCTTCAATCCGTATGACTCATATCAACTCAATTATGCAATTAGAGTCCAAAGAAATGTTTCCTAAAGGGAAACTGTAAAGCTAAAAGCTTTTTAAATAAATTGGCAATTAAAGAAACCACACAAAATTATGACTGCCAAAGAATCAAATCTGTTTGCATAGCTTCATGAGGAAGAATTGCACACAAATATGTTTCTCGAGGAATGTATTAAACCAGCCTTGACATTAAGACAGTTTAACCTCTTTCACTAATAAGAACACTGTCTGTCATATCTGGAGAGGAAGCTCTTACTCTCCAAAGCCAGATTCGCCCTCTAAGGATTATTTTATCCTTTCTCTTCTTTTATCTGCTTCCTTTTCCCCAAAAAGCTGTCCTATTTCACAGGACAAAGACTTATAATTCACATTTCTCTTATCTCTAATAGGCTTGCTATTCATGTTTAAAGTTATAAAATACTAAAGTCATCAATGAGGAAACATGAGTGTGAATTTCATCAATCTAAAACATTTTTGTTTCAAACTGATCATTCCAATGAGGAAGTCTCTTCTCATTAAAGTTCTCCAAGAAGAAAGTCTAACTAGTAACCAAAATGTGTTAGTTTTTAAAATCCAGCTAATCAGATTATGTTTATTACTCTTATTAGAAGAAGAGCACAATTTAAGTCACATGTTATTATATTCTAATACATATTTATTATTATATGTATTATTATAGAATTATAATTATATATTACATATATAATTAAAGAATTATAATCTTCTCTTAAAACTCTTCAAATCTGCAGACATTTAGGTAAAGGCTATGAACTCAGCAAGCAGTCAATTTCTAAGTCTAGAGTCAAACCACAAAACTTTAATCCACCATAATAAGAGATTATCCTCCAACTACACAAGAATGATACATCAAATATTTGACTATATAAAGTATAATTTGAAAAGATTGCTGAGATTTGAAAAGTCAAAGTAAAAATCCTCTAAAGAAGGAAAAAGTTCACTGAAAATGAACAAAATGTATAAAAATTACCACTATAATTCAGTTTTGAGAAAATTCCTCCAAGATATATATTTTCAGTCAAATGACTGAACTGAAATGTGGGGGAAGAGCTATCATGAAAAATCTGGTGTTTAATTCAATACAATAAACATTTATCAAATATCTCCTATGTGTAAGAAATCTATAATAAGACTTTTTTTTACTATAAAAGAACAGCATATGTGATAGTGGACATCAAGATGAATAGAAATATATCAAGTGCATTTTGTATCTTCTATAATTTATAGTCTATATAAATTTGCAAGTACAGAGAGAATTCCCTAAAATAGCTATCCATTCATTTGTTTGTATATTCTTTTCAGAAATATTCCTATAGGAGATATAATTTGAGAGTCAAAATATTTTGTCATTTCCCTTTAATGCATTTACTTTCTACAACATGGATTGTTTCTCTGAGACTATGACCCCAAATTCTTCTTGGGAAGAAAAAAATACCCAAAACTTTGTATTTGAGGGGAGAAGGGAAAGGAAGGATATTCTCTTAGCAGAATATTATTATTATTATTATTCTTTTTGGTTTTTACCAGACAAAGTGAAGGACAGATCATAACCTGCTCTAGTCCCTTTAAAGGAATGTGAAGTATTCTCCCATTCCTCAAAAGACAGGATTAAAATAAGATTCATAAAATTTCCCTGATGGGTTTACTGAATTTATCACATACTTTTTACCCTTTGGGTTTTAGCTCTATAGCTATACTTGTCTTTAAGAGAAATACATGAATTACATTGTAAGGACCTATAGTTTCATCAAAGTAAGTGCATTCTCCATTCCTGTATAGACAGTCTTCATGAATATCAGTAGACAGAAAAATCTACCACTCAGTGGTCAACCTTTGCTGAATACAATTCTCCAGACATAATTAGGGTGACTATTTATTGCCAGAGTTCTACTCAGAATTTTTTTTTTAACTTGGTAGAATCTCTCAGGGCTTGCTTCCCAAGACTTCAGCCTTCAAGAATTCCCTGCCCCCATAAGCTACTGGAATCTGCTTGCCTATTTTTAAATGCTCTACTTTTAAATGTTCACATTAATCAGTCAAATATTTCCAACTCCTTTTTGAATGGGAGTTGATGTTAATGATCATACCTATATATCTTTTTTTTCAGTATTCACAAAAGGAATAATTTTTTCATTGAAAAAATCAATAAAAACCTTACAAGTTCTTCTCAGATTTATCAACATTAACACTGGACATAAATTTGTTCAATTTATAATATTTGTAATAAAGATCTTCATTGATGCTACTTCAGAATAGTTTAAAGCTTTTTATTTCTATGAATCATGTAGCAATTTCCTTAATGTATATTAATGTATATAAAATTTCAAGGCAAAGATGTCACACAAAATCAAAAGTCAGACTTATGCCCATTAAAAAATTATGTATGCCATAGGTTGATTAGTGGCCAAGTAAGGCAAATAATGTATTTTCATATTAAATTTGTAATAATAACTATAGCTAACATTTATACAATGCTAAACTATGTGCCAGGCACAGCATTAATTATTGTCTCATTTGATCCTCACAACAACCCTGGCAGGTGGGTACTATTATTATTTGCATTTCACAATTGAGGAAATGGAAGTAAATTAGTTAAGCATCCCTAGGTAGAATTTGAAGTCAGGTCCTCTTGGCTCCAGCGGCAGCTTTCTATTCAGAAACACTTTTTAAAAAAATAATTCCAAACCACAGTAGATGATTCTCAAGAGACATTCCATAAAAGCAATATCACCATTTAGTGATATCTTTGGCAGGGTACCATAGAAGTATACTAAAACTTCCTTTAACTGAAAATAACAAAGAAATGAATATTTCTCAAGTCCAAAGTCCTGTCCAGACATTCAAAGGAAGGAACATTTATTAATACTTAAACTGTTTAGGAAGTAAAATCATTTCAACTCACTTTCTTTTAGGCCTTAACCCTTTTCTTTTAGAAAATTGTGTAAAAGGCCAAGAACAAAAAATACAACTGGAAAAATTAGGGTGATAACCAGATATAAAACAAGAAATACCTCATATCGAGTTAAAATTATTAGTTGCTCCCTTCCCCAGAAGGGATTATGGGAAAAACACAGAAAGGAAAGCTCATTGATTATTTCAGGTCACCTTTGAGAAGGGCTATTAAGGGAAAGGGTCAAAAAAGATTCAGCAGTTTCAGAGGAATGATTCTCTGGGGGGGTATGCTGGAAAGGTTAAGAGATTATTTTCTTGTTTTATGAGGTAAAATCAACTATGCTTAAACACTATGACATTTTCTACATTCAAGAAACCTAAGATGTGACTTTAAAATTGTCATATATCAGAGAGACATATCGGAGGGCATGAGTGGATTCTGTCAGTTTGAACATGCAGAACAATCCTAGGATTAGAAAAAATGACAAATCAATAAAAAGTATTTTTAGCAGGCAGGTGCCATCAATGCAAAGTACAGTATCAATATTTATTTCTTCTATAGTACCTGAGATACCCCACAAGAGACAGACTCTGGGACATGGTAGGCTTCCCCTTGGTATACAGACTTCTTTTTCCATCTCTATGAACACTGTTCATGCACATGTTACATATATTTTAAGGGAAGAGAGCAAATAGAACAAAGAAGAAAGCTGATGGGGAAAAGAACATTCCTTTTCTGCACATTTCAGCCAAAAGAAGAGCAGGGTCTGGGATGAGAAGTCCAAGCAGACACATTCCACATAAGCATCAGCGTGTAGGGAAAGCGCAGCTAGATCAAAATCACAAGTACCAGGATCTTATCTTTAAAACTGTCTCTCAACAGTTTCAGTTCACTCACTGTTATAGCGTCTGTAGCTGTCAATCTTTCCCGGAGCCACTCTGTACAGAATTGTCCCTTCAAAGGCAGTCTTTCCTGACAGTGAATGAGAGAAGAGAAGGGAGGAGGAAAAAAAGGAAAAAAAGGGAGAGGGGGAGCAAATGATGGTAAAAAGAAGGGAGAGGAAGAATCTTTAACTGAACTTTCCTTCAACGACCACTACTGTAAGCGCTTTTCACAGAAAAATGATTAAAATAGTTATACAAAAAAAGAAGCATGACTATACAGTAAGCCAAAAGAACCTATGATAAAAATGCCCAATGGAATTAGTTCTTTTCTCTGCTAATAAGACAACAAACACAGATGTGTAGCTACAAGAATAAGAAAGTTACTGCCAACATTTAACATAATAAATACAGTAAAATCTCATTAATGAGAATCCAACTAATCAGAACTCTCCATTTTCTTTTCTTGTTCTCCACCTTTAGCTTACAAGCTTTTCTTTTAAAAAAAAATTTAAATTAAATTAAATTTATTTATTAAATTTAAATTTTAAAAAAATTACAAGAAAATATTATAAGCTTACATCAATGTAGAATTCATAGTTTTTGTTCAGTTTCCTGTAAGATATGTATATACTGGAGTAAATTCAGCCTTGATATCTTATGCCATCCACATTACATTTTGGTACACAGAAAACTCATCGCAGTGACTCAGAAACACTGTAAAAATCTGAATCATAGTCCTTAATACATCCTATTTATCAAGGAAGGGGAAAATACACTAATAAGTTAGCCTATTTTGAATTTTTTTTCCAACTAAAGGAGTTTTCTGCTTAACAGTGAGTTAACCAGAACATACCATTACTTGATCACTCTAGGAAATTAAGGTTTTACTGTTTATAAAGTCAACCTCTATCTAACTACAAGGATATAAAATTTAACCTGAATAAATTTTTGGACTATAGTAGAAGTTATAAGTACCATATGATTGAACAAATAGTTTAAAACAATAGCAATTTTAAAACACCAAGTGCCTGTAGATTGCTGAATAAGTATATTGAGTACATTCTGTCTGATTTTGTTTAGTACACACACTCTCCAATCCTGATCCAATGCTGATCCAATGCTGATGAAATGATCTGATGACAAATATATTTAAATAATAAGCAATAATTAAAATTTATTATTAAATTATCAAAATAAAAGTGTTCTGTTGCTTTATCTAATTAAAATACCAAATGATATCACACATCTTTGTAAAATAATAATAATAATAATGATGATGATGATGTGCACAAAGGCACACTTCCATTGAAGAATAATTTACAATATGAAGGCTGGTATCCTTATGGTTTTAATTCTTAATTAACTTCATCTATACCTCTTAGATCTCACTTGTTGCTCTACTCTAAGACTCACTACTGTATAAAAAGTACACAGTCATGAATATGGGAAAACCTTTCCTTCTGGCCCATCAGGCTGTCTTAGACAAATCAGTGCTAACTTCTTCTCTAAGTCAATGAAAAACAACCATGAAAAATCAGAGTTAGAAGGCATCACCGAAGCTACCTGTTGAAAACCAGCCCCTCCAGAAGTAACAGCCCCAGGTGTGTAGTACCTATACTGCCCAAGGTATGGAAACCCACCCCTCTTATAAGCATATATAAATCTCTAGCACTTCAGACCAAACTGATATGTGTGTTTCATACCTGGGATGAGTCAGGTGGAACAGGAAATTGACAATTTTTTTCTGAAGACCTTAAAAGCAGAAAAAGCCTTAGAAACTAGTTTCCAGCCAATAAATGGTTTATTTATTCTGCTTAGCTTAATTCATAACTGGAGTCCTATTGATTTTGAATTGTCCTAAGCAATTCAAAAAATCACAGACTAAAGAGGGTTTTGACCTTCCAGAAAGCTTATTTATCTATCTGCAGAAAGGCTATTTGGGACATGAGCCAAATAAAAATGCTTATTTTATAAATTTGTGAATTATATGTATATGTGTATATGTTTGCCTACATATATTATTCTGACTGAAGATCAAACAACAAGAAAAAGTAATCAAAAGTTATGCCCATAATTTTTTGTGAAGGTCAATTATTTATCAGATTAACAAAGACATATATATGTATGTATTTGTATAGATATGAAATTCAAAATAACTGCAAATTCAAATACAATCATTTGTTTAAGATAATGATTTAAATAATTATGTCCCACTTAACATAAGTGATTAACTTTGACAAAACTATGGATAGTTTTAATGAATTTGCTAATTGTTCTTTCTTAATAATATGATGATCTATGGTCTTGCATTATATATATGCATATATATATATGTGACATATATATATATCACAACACATAATATCAAACAATTATCTGCACACTTTAAGGATGATTAGAGATTTTAAAAACTCAGTTTTAATTTCTGCTGGAAGGCAGAGCTCAAGGATAACAGTCTCATTCATTAACCAATTAAGTTTCTTCCTACTCATAAAACAAAAGATTGATCATTTTATTAAAGATTATCCTCACATGCTTTGAGGTATTTTTCGTAATTTTAAAATCTTCTCTTTTCATCACTCTCTTAGTCTCACAAATAATCACAAACCCAAGATCTGAAAATGATTAAGCTGGGCCTAAAATAAACAAAATTCTTACTTGTTAGGAAACTTATTTAAAATTGAAGTCACCGTCATTAAAACTTATGCTTGTTAAATGCTCGATAATTGATAATACCCAAAAAATGTTAGAACAAACAGGAGCAGAATCAGTAGGACTGCATCACTAGTTTAGTAATACTTATTTGCTCACTCTCTCCAAATAAAGCTTATTATTCATGCAACTCTAAGTAGTTATCAGATACAAAGTCAGGGGCATGGGAGAGACAGTGAGGAGAAATATAACTAGAAATTACTATTTAATTGTTTCTCATTAGATAAGGTATGACTGACCAATATAAAATATACAGGCCAAATGATTTAAGTAGTCAGTGCCTAGATGGAATAATATTGAGCTAGGAATTACTTGACAGGAGTTCTACTCCCTGGCTTGACACTAATTCTCAAGTTATTTAAATTTTTCAGTATCTTCACCCGTAAATTTAAAAGAGTTCAGACCTCAGAGATTCTTACTAGCTCTAAAAAACTGTAAGACCAATAAAATATTGAGACAGTAAAAAAAAAAAAAAAATATGTATACTTAAAACTCTTCAGCAATAGCTCCATAATTAGGGGATCTGGGTTATATTTTGTCTCAAAATCTCTCAAATCCTTATTAGATATGGCAAATTTATTTAACCTTCTTACGACTCAGTTTGCTCATCTGTGAAATGGGGGGAGAAAAAGGGAATACATTAAGTAGCCTTTAAGGTAGAGAGAGATAATCGAGGTGAAGATTGCAAAGGATCAGTATCTCTCCACTTCTTTTTCTGGGAAAGCAAATGTGATTCAACACATTAGTTCTGTCTCTCAAGTCAAGATACTCCCTTTAAAACCATAAATTGATCTGAACAGGTAGAGCCTTTCCTCAATGCTAATACCTTACCTACCAATAGACACAGGGCTGAATCAAAACAAAAACACAAATTATAGGATTACATCTGCAGAGGACATTAGAGATTGTCCAATGAAAGTCCCTTCATTTACAGATGAGAAGATTGAGATCTATTTGCCCAAGATCACCCAAGAAAGTGGCAGAAATCATTTAGAATTCCAGCCATGTGCTTAGCATTCTTTCCAGTGTATATCATGCTGCTTTTGAGTCAGTTAAATAACCCATGTGTTTTATATGTATATTTAATACATGTATAAACATGTATTTATCTGTGTCTCTGTATGTTCATGTATGTATATATGTATATGTATACACAGGTAGTGTTAAGTATGTGTGTGAATAAATAAAACATTACAACTCAGCTTCCAATTTACTTTTCCCCTACTAATATTTTTTACATAGTGACTTGTTTAAAACAAATTTCTTTGAAAATATTATTTAATTAAACAAGATTTGTGATTTGAGTTACTTTGAAAATATAAAAGAAAGGGTAAGCTGAAATTTAAAGTGTTGCATATGCTGCAAAGAATTGACTATAGCTCTATGATATAGCTATAAATTTCCTCACCTTCAATGGAAAAGAGTGCCCAGATTCTTTAGACCTAAATACCATTTGTCAAGACTGAGAAAAACTATTTCTTCATCCTGAACAAAAATCTAAGCTATCCCACTGATGTTCCAATCTCTACTACATGTGTGAAAACAAATCAGGGCCAAGAAAAAGTGAACAAAGCACGCTCAACTCTTACCTGCCACTCACAGATAAAAACATTGTTTCTTTGGACAAAAACCCATGGTTTCTTGACGCCTCTACTCACAAAAATTAGATAAAGTAAATTCCTAAATATTCCTACAATCATTTCCACATTTTGTTTCTTAGTTTTTCCCTAACATGAAGCCTTAAAGCACAAAAGTTGGCTTTTCCAACCTTTGAAACTTTTTCTCAATAATCCTGGCAATGGAATCCTATAGCCTAGAGGTCTACTTGACTTCTCCATGTATCACAATTGGAGTAAAACAAATTGTAGAAGCTCACAGAACAAAGACACAGATCTTGGGCCTTTGGTAATGCAGTTACCCCTCTGCAAAACACCATTCAGGAGAACATTAGGCTAAAGCAAGAATGTCACTGACTTCCTCAGAGTTCCCAAAGATATAAGACTATTAGTTGTTGGTCAAAATAATCACCCTGTACAATGTAAACTCCTTGAGGACAGAAAAGGTTCTTTATTTTGCCTGTAATCCTGGAGACTGGTACAGTGTCTTAAATACAGCAAATATCTAAAAAGTGCTTGTTGATCTAAATTGCTGAATAAACCAGAACTATGAATAGATGCCTCACAAATGTTGTCACTTGATACCTGCCACCCTAAGGTATATTTCAAGAAGTCATTTGAATCAAAAATTCAAGAGAGGATAGCAGGAATCTTAGATTCTCTTACACAAGAGTTCCATTAGATCACAAATTATCATGTCACTTAATTTCTGTCTTCCACCTGGTTCAATGAATGTTATTTGTTGAAATTAGTTGAATCACCAGGTGAATACAAGAAGGCCCTTAGAAATCAATATGGAGAATTCTGAATCTTTCTCATATCACTGACCCAGATAAATAAATGTATCATTACTTTGAAAAGCTAAGGATTCTATGCAAATAAGTGATCATCATTATTATTGCCTGGAATAAACTTCCATAGATCTCCTAATTCAGAGATCACTCTCTTAAGAAGTTTCACAAGTTTCATCAGGACAACAACCAGCAATCACCAATTCTTGAGATGTTGATCTCTGACTATCATTTTTTGTAGAAATGACTTAAATCAATTGCATTGTCAAATATAGTACATAAGAGTCCTTCAAAATCTCACAAGGTCTAAAAGAAACCACGTTCTAAGAGAGAACTTAATACAATTAAATTTAGGATTAAATTATCATATTTTGAATTAAACATGAAAATCATAACTTATAGCATTAGTTCTATTCACTACTCTAATTCATATCTTCATACTGATTTTGGCAAGAAAAATAAGAGCTGGCATAAGAAAGTTTGAATTGAGTAAAATTTTTTGTGAATCAAAAAATTTATTCGCACAGATAATCACAGATCTCAAATTCATACAATCCTAGATCTAAGACTAGAAGAGACTCTAGTGACGATCTAGTCCAATTATCTTATTTTACAGATAAAGAAACTAAGATTCAAAGAGATTTAATATTTGAGGAATGTCAAAATTAGTAAGTATCAAATCCAGGTTATCTAGACTGTATACTTAGCTCTTTTTATTCCTATACAGATGTTTTTCTCAAAAATGGAATGAGTAAATTTGAGATCAGCAAGTTCTATTACAATAAAGAGAAAACAGGTGTGGGGTTTTTTGTTTTTGTTTTTTTTTTTTTTTTAGGTAATATCCAATTAAACATTTCCTACCAACTTTAGTACAGTTACATTTCTGATAAAATTTTATTTCAGCTTCAGGAAATGTTAGAATCGTTAGAAATGTTAAAGGACATCATGTTTGAAAAGTAACATAGTCCAATGGAATGAACACTTCAATGGGGAATCAGAAAAGCTGACAGTTTTGTGATTTAAAATAGGTCACTTCATATTTCTGCTTCTCAGTTTCTTCTATCACTATAGAATAAAAAATTTAAAGAAAATCTATATGGTCTCTTTCAATTCTAAACTTCTATGATGAAGATTATATAGTTTTGTTCTGCTTTTATAGTTCTTTATACAGTTCTCTTCATACAATCTACATATGGGCCTTTCATATTTTAACTATAACTGTAAAAAAGATTTTATATATTTCTATAAATCATCCCAAAAATTAGAAAACCCTATACAGTGACACCATATCAGAGTCAAACATTAGGAGATTTATGTGCCCCTAAATGGGCCTATATAATTTAAGCCCCTATGAAAATTAACTTAAATTAAGCAATAGGAACTAGACTAGGCTAGGACAAAGACCTTAAATTACAACATTTTAGCCCATTCGACAGAGAAAAACTCAAGGCATTCTGATGCATTAGCCACATTTGTCCCCTTTGATCTTCAGGGCACAGTCAAAGCAGCAAATCTATACATATTAGGGAAGGTGAGAATAGGCTAAAAGCAAAAATTTCCACTCAAATGAGCACAACCAACTATATTTAACTTCTGCCTATCATCACACTCATTTACATATATTTCAATGTAGTGGTATACTAAAAGCCAAGTCAGAGTAGCAAATTGTTATTGAAAAACAGATACCTGTCAGGGCAGCGAAAGATAGAATTTCAATTTAACAGGCAACAGTAGTAGCCCAGGGTGATTTTTAAAATTTATTTCTTCTACCTCCTCGTAAGCCTCTAAATATAAAGGTTAGGAAGGTTACCAAAGCCTTATCAGAATTCCACGACAATCATGGGAATAAAGTCTCCCTTTTTAGACCACTGTATTATCCAGTCATAGTGAATTAGTCTACCTAGAGAAAGCAAGAATCAAAAGGTAATCTATTGCAACTACTGCAACCAAATATTTCAAGACTGGTAGTCTCTCTCCTGTTCTGCAAAAAAGGAAGTCAGAGTACAGAGACAGGATTTAAAGCCTTCCCTCATAGTACTTCCCTAGAAGTAATATGAAATAGTGTCAGAATTTGAATCCTATACCTCTAAGACTCCAAATCAGCCCTCTTACAGAAACATAATGGGAATTTCTTTGGGTGATATAGTATAGTGAGGAAAGTGATTGACCTTCCATTATGAGACCTGGCTTGAATTCTAACTCAGTCACTTAATAATTTTAGGATTTTGGGCTCTCTGGATTTCAATTCCTTTATCCATAAAATGAAAAGAATACTTGAACTGCCTACCTCAAATATATATATAAGCTATAAAGTATTATGTCACAAAAATCTGGGCCCTGGAATAACTAAGATAAAAAGGTAGATTTGTCAACATTTTTTCTAATTCCTTTTAATAAATAAACAAAAGAATCATGAAGTCATTCACAAAAGCAGGTAGAATGCATAACACAGATTTATCAAGGCAGCAAATCTGTCCTGATAAACCAGTACCCAGTAAACCACTGAGATTAAAAGACTTTCCTTGGGAAAAAAGATTCGATGTAGTGACTTGTATTATCTATTATAAGATGTTAACAGTTAAAAACCTCTTAAAAGGTCATGGTAATTAAAAATTAGGAAACTATTTGGGGAGATTTTCTTCAGCCTGAAAATAGAGAAAAATTCACTCAGTAGGACTGAAGTATCCTCCTTCTCTATCCAAAGAAAATTCCCCAATACTAAGAAGCTCTCTGAAACTACAATACACTCAACAAACCCTTCACAACATTTACAATCATAATCTTTGCTCAAGACAAGCAACAAGAGACAGAGAGAAAGACAGAGACAGAGAGACAGAGAGAGAGAGAGAAAGTGAAAAAGAAATAGAAAAAGAAAAAAGAAAGAAAAGGAAAAAAAAAAAACACATAAGGAACTGGGCTAGTGGCTGGGGAAGGACATAGATTCCCGGTCCTGACCTTTTGCTCCATGAACCGCCATGGGCAGCAGAGTTGACGTAGCAACAAACTCAGCCCCTGGAGAAAGAAAGATCTATAGTTCGTTCTCACAGTCTCAATTGAGAATATACACCACTGGCCTGGCAACCTCAATTATATGATACTTAAGAAGGGTACATATGGGGTACCTTATATTCATAGACTTTTCAAAAGTTTGCCACCAATTACTTCCAAGAGTTACAAGATATTATTACATTTTGTTTCATTTACTTTTATAATATTAAGGAGAGGTAAAAGGGAATCAAACATTAATGGGGTGTCAATTCCAAAAAAGAAAAGCAATCATAAATCTAAGGGGAAATCAGAGCTTCACAAGATTCATGGCTAAATGCCACACATCTGAGATACTAAGAACATAGTGAGCAACAGAAACAAAAATGAGAAAAGTCATTGAGATTTTGAATTTATCATTTTAGCACCAGGAAGAACAAACAGGGTTGGAAAAGAACGGCCAGTAGTCGACTCAATTGGGTTAACTTCCTTACTTGGCTTTATAAGCTGCTCCTCTTGGGCAATTCCCAGATCATCTGATTCTCCAGACAATTCTTTGATAAAATTGGAAGGAAACATGCCAGTTTTTCCATTGAGAACGCCTTCCCACCATCCCTCCTCCACCTGTACAAAAAAAAAAAAAAAAAAAAGACAAAAATCAAATATGCATTTAAACTGAGTAATATAGGCCTTACAGAAAAAAGAAAGGTTGTGTCTAATTTTTAATTCCCCCCCTAAAAAACTGAACTAAAATGAATGAGATTGACAGTATAGCACAATATCAATAAAATATAATGCACAATTGTGATCTCACTTAACTTTCTCCTAAATCAAAGCTTTTTTGAGCAGAACATACCATTACACTAAGCCTCATCACTGAACGACTTTTTTAAAATCAAACTTACTATGGAAGCTTATTCATCTTGGTTGGGCAAATTTAAATTCCAACTTTCTTATAATTTCATCTTATTATTGATCAGGTATTAGAAGATGATAGTAGATTTAAGATACAACATCCCTTTGTTGTATAATTATAAAAGAACAGTTTTGTAATTAGAAAGATGAAAATAATTTTGTAATTAGGAATAATAATTAGAAAGATGGAAAAAGTATTTTTGGATAAAGAGGAAAATTATATTGTCAATTATCATTATAACTGTCAAATGACATAAGCTGTTGCTACTGATATAGAGAATTATTTTGATAATAAGATTTGAAAAGGAACTTCATTTTCTGTCTCAAATTGCCCAAATTATGTCTGAAACCTATTTTTTATACATATATAGGCTGTATATAATAAAGCAATCAGTGATAAAAATTAAATCCCAAACTATCAACAAGACAGATTGATGTTTCATCTGTGAGGCACTGTTTAATGGTATGTATAGTACAGTAAATGGTATAAAAATGCTAAAAAAGATTTTTTATCTATTAAAACTAGAGAAACATGAGTGTAAAGAAACACAATTAAAAGGTATAAAATAAGTGTATTATTGTGTTGAAACTTTCAAAGTTGATAAGCATAATGGAACATCAGTGAAATTACTTCTTAACTAAAAATATAAACTATTCTTAACAATAAATAACAAATTCTTAATAACTAAAAAATAAAACTAAGAAAAGGAAAAATCATATAGACGTATGGAGACTAAATTATGACTTTAAAAAAAACTAGGTGGAAAAATTTGGGGAATTGTGACTTTTCAAATGAAAAGTAAGTCACTGAGAGTCAGGAAGTTCCCATTTAAGCCACTGAAGAGACAGGAGAACTTGAAAAGAAAAATTGAAGATACAGGAGGGGGATTGAAAAGCTACTCTGTGCCAGAGCAATTAGAAGCAGTGGACTGACAGAAGGTTTCAGTTAAATGATTCTTTATTGGTCCAAAAGCAAATTGATTTCATTGTCTAAGAGTTCTGGAAACACCTGAGCAATTCAGTACCACCTAGAAATGGAGAAAGGTGAAAGCTTTTCCTTAGGGTCTGTTGCTCTCTGTTGCCACCTCTGGGTTGAAAAGGGAAAACAGAGTTTTCAGTTCAGTTTATCGGCTTAAATGATCAACCTGAACTATGCTTCTGTGATCTCTGTCCTGAGTGGACAACACAACCTCTGAAAAAGTGACCAACAAACTGGGCTGGTATGCTTAATTAAGAAGTAGCCAGTTTGTATAAATATGTATACATGTATTGATTTAATATATACTTTAACATGTTTAACATGTACTGGATTACCTGCCATCTAGGGAAGGGGGGGGGGGAGGAGGGGGGAGAGGGGAGAGACCATGAGGAAAATTTGGAACACAAGGTTTGTAAGGGTCAGTGTTGAAACTTTACCCATGAATATGCTTTGTAAATAAAAAGTTCAAAAATAATAAATAAACAACACCAAAAAAAGACATAAGTCAGTTTGATGAGCTTTGTAGTTTTCTCAGTGAAAAAAAAGATTTCCATAAGAACCGACATTTCTAAATAATCTTTCAAGGGAGATGATTAATTTAAAGAACTTTTAAATGCCAATTATAGTAGAGATGGAGATTTCACTAAATGAAGAAAAATACTAAAAAAAAGAAGCTCTGTATGCTGTGGATATTTGTGAAGTCTAACCTACTTAAGCATATGAATTTTCCTCCCTCATGTTTCCTTGCAAGGTTGCTGTAAATATGGTTCACCCTTCATCGTGGATATGAGGGCATTGGTGGGAGCCAGTGATCTGGCTTTAGAGGCACATTGTGACATGTTATTTGTGTTTTAATACATTAATATCCATAATATTGGATAGCTAAGTGATAACTGTTATCTGTCTCAGTTTCCTCATCTGTAAAAGGAGTTGGAGAAGGAAAATAGCAAACCACTCCAGTATCTCTGCCAAAGAAACCCCAAACGGAGTCCCAGAGTCAGACACATCTAGAAAATGACAACCACATTAGCAATCCATAATGTTATTTCTTTTGCCTTCTTATTAAAGAAATGGTTGTGTTTATTATCTAAAAGTATTATTGCTTTAAAAATAATCCTGTGCTATAAGAATGTGTCACCTTGTGACTGATTGCTTGTATAAAAAGAAGATGCACGGGAGATATAAAAGAGAAGATATATTTTCCCTCAGCAGGGAATTCTCGGAGACTTTGAATGGGATTGATCTATCTCTGAGAACCTTTGACCTGCTTGAGTGAGCTTCCTGAGAGCAAGCTCCTGGAAGAATGGGGTACTGACACTGTCTCATTTGGGGCACAGTACAGACATATAAACTTAAGAGTTTCAGGTATGTTTTGATACTAGTGGATGGATATTACCATATCATGTCATACATCTTAACACCACAATCTCTGTCACATTTTGGGGAACAGTGATTGTTTCCTAGGCTCCAACTACTAATATATCCCTTGTTACATAGGTAATAAGGGACCATACACTTTAAGAAATACAGGAATAAATTATCAAATGCAAAATGTATTTGTCATCTTTTAGGCTTCAGGAACTGTTAAAGCTAGAGGGATTTCTAAAGAATTATTTAAAATTCAATTAAATAGATATTTATTAAATGCTATTTCCTTGTCCAACTCATTTTACAATTGAGGAAATGGAAGCAAACAAGATTGACTTGCCCAGGTTTACACAGTTAGTATCTTATCACCCAGCTATCCAATATTATTGATACTAATATGATAAGATATAAATAACAGTACTGTTAAGTGCAAGAAATGAAGACAAAATAAGACATAGACTCTACCCTTAAACTATGTGTACTTTAATTTACCCTTCTCTTCTATACTCCCACTACCAAAAAAAAAAAAAAAAAAAACAAAAAAAAACCTGCAGATTTGGAGTAAAAAGATTTAGCTACAAATTTGGTTCCATCATTGACCAGCTTCAAATCTTGGGTAAATCTTATAATCTGTCACCACATAAGGTTCTTCATTTATTAAATAGCAGTAATAGTAATGATATAAGAACTACTTAGTTTGTAGGATTATTGTGAGGAGCAAATGAGAATATATGGAAAGTGCTTTTAAAACTATACAATGTTTATGACTATTATTATTGTTATTCCATTAAGGTCCTACTCTGATTATTTCATTGTGCCATAGAAGGCGATCTGGCGTTATTCATTAATCCCTAAAAGAAGGGAAAAAGCATTTATTAAGCACCTACTAGTGCACTGCACTAAGTATTTTACAAATATTCTCTTATTTGATCCTCACAACAACCCTGGCAAATAGGTGCTATTAATATCCTCCTATTACAGTTGAGGAAACTGAGAGGAAACTTCTTCCATTTTTACCAGCATCACTGTGAAACTTTAATCAGGGACAGCGATATAAGCAAAACTATAAAGGAGGCAAAAGATTTCTTGACTTTTTTTTCTCATTTCATTTACTGACCCCTTCCCTAGTTTCCATGCATTCTTCTCCTACTTTTCAGTCCAGAATCCCATTCCTGTATTCTTTTATGCTCTATTGTTGTACTGTATCTGAATTTTTACCTAGGAAAAGAACTGATGATGTCATTAACACTAAATTATAAATAATTAATGATTGATAATGATAATGATTGATGGAGGATCTTCAGGTTTTCAAAGCACTTTACATGCCATCTCATTTGACTATTACAAGAAGCATTTATTAAGTGCCTACTATGTGCCAGGCACTGCATTAAGTATTTTGCAAATATTATCTGCCAATCATCCATAGAATGAATTATGGAGACTGAATGTGAATCGAAGTATAGCATTTTCACCCTTTTGTCTATAGGGGGAAGGGTTTGGGGCTGGGAAATGGGGGGAGAGAGATAACATGGATTTGAACAAATTGAGTTTAAGATATCTATAGGATATGTAGTACAAAGTATACCAAAGGTAGCTAGTGATGAATAGTTACATTTCAGCAAAAAGATTAAGGTTGCATATATAGATCTGAAAATCATTTTTGATGGGAAGATCTAAGGTAGGATTCAAATCCAGGTATTTCTGCCTCCAGCTCTTCCATTTCTCCTCTCTATTATGTCTCCGTCTAATTAAGACTTAATTTGCTACCTCCTCCCAAGGTATTTGCCATACCCTCTGCAAGCTCAACTATTCTTTCCTACGTGCTTATTCTTAAACATGATGCTACATTGCTTATCCCTGCTTTCACACTGGCTGTCCCTCTGCACTTCCCATGCCTTCATTATTCTCCTTCCTCACCTTTGGCTGATTTATCTGGTTTCTGGTCAAATTTTGGCTCAAATCCTACCTTCCTCAGGAGATCATTTCCACTTCTCCCAGCTGCTACTTTTTGTCATCCTTTGTGATTATTTTTCATCTACTTTGTGTGTATATATATATATATGTATATATATATATATATACACACACACACATACTTATAAATATATTATATATAATACATAAACATATACACATTATACATACCCTTTATATGTAATACATATGCATGTATTATGTATGATGTATATATGTACAAGCAATTCTGCTATAACATTTGTTTTGAACAGGTGAAATTGTTCCAATATGACTGACATCTAAGGAAAAGTCGGTTATACCTCAAAAAAATTAAGAAAGCATAGAAAGCTACACCATTTTATAAAAACTGATAAACTACAACTTTGTAATGCATACAATTTAGGTCTTTTTCAAATGCCATATTTATTGTATAACTTCTGGTGCAATAGCAGCTGTAAGTTTTGAAGGGATGGTCTACTTCCTCCACCTTGTACTGTGGTTTGGGCCTGGAGGTCCATTGAGGATTCTTTTTTTGGGGGGGAGGGGAGAGGAGGGGGAAGGAATGGGCAAATGTTGTCTGGCTATTTTTTATTAAAGCTTTTTATTTTCAAAACATATTCACAGATAATTTTCAACATTCACCCTTGCAATAATACCTTGTGTTCCAAATTTTTTTCCCTCCCCTAGATGGCAAATAATCCAATATATGTTAAACATGTGCAATTCTTCTATATGTATGTCCATATATATTATGCTATACAAGAAAAAGAAAAAAAACCAACAAAAGTGAAAATGCTATAGTTGTGATCCACACTCAATGCCCACAATTCTCCCTCTGGGTGCAGATGGCTCTCTTCATTACAAAATCATGGGAACTGCCCTGAATCACCTTGATGTTGAAAAGAGCCACTTCTATCAGAATTGATCATTGTATAATCTTGCTGTTGCTGTGAACCACTGAGGATTCTTTCTCCCCAGAAACAAGATGACTTTGTTAGAGTCTTGAAACTGTAGAAACCTAGGTTTGAGTAGAGCAGCAACCTAAGGATGTGGCCACTACCATTATATATAGTATGCCATATATTTATAGTGTGTTTGTGTATATATAGTCTTAACTATTTAATATGTATAAAATTGTGCTAACAGTATTATTAGGCTCCTGTCTTTTTTAAAATTTGTTGCTGATGAAATTTATGAGTGTTGTATACTTTATCCCATTTTCCCCATAAGTCCTGTACAATTTTGGACAGCATGGTGATTTTTAGGCATTAAAGTGTCCCATTGTTGCAAAAGTGATCGCATCTTATTATTTATACGTTGCTTCCTCCTTTTAAAATATGAGCTCTTTTAAAGCAGAGCTTAAGTTTGCTTTCTGTTCTATCTCCAGATCAGAACAAAGTATTGGTCAAGTGGTAAATGCTTATTGACTAACTGACTCTTGCTGTGAAATTTAAGGTGTCATCCAGCCTAGGAAAGACATAGGGGGATGGAGGGCAGGGAGGAAGAACCAGGATATCAAGGAGGACTTCAAACATATTTTAATAACACAATGGTGTGGTTGTGAACCAAGTTCTTTGTAAAGCTTAAAATACTAAGCTTAACACCAAATATCACATAGGAAGTCTACTTAGCATCAGACCAAACTCTTTCATTAATGTCCAATAGGGATATTATTTTCTATTAGATATTCAAGAATAAGAAAAAAAATTAAATCTAATGTTTCAAAATAATTATTACAATAGCAATGAATTGCTCTCAGCTCTGTGAATATGAGGATATTTATATTTTTATAGACAGATATATTTGGCACATAGTAGGTGTTTAACAAATGTTTAATTAATTGGTTGATTATCCCATATTTTTAGAAAAAATTCTAAACAACCAGCTAGACATTTGAAGAACTGCCTTAAGACAAATTTAGACAACTCTAAACCATAGTTTTAAATAATGCCACATGTCTAGGTCAATCCCATTGAGACAGATTATTCATTAGAGCTGCCTATTTTAGGATGAAAAGAGTCAGTAAAATCATTTACGAACCTAATATCAAAATTCTTAGGGGATTTGCATGGAGGGGTATCTTTTTTCCAGCCCTAGATAAATGAACCATAAAATTACCTTTCACTTCTCCTGAATCACAGCCCAGGTAGAAGAGAATCAAGGATTTCCCAGAGACAACCACCAAGGAGGGCCCTGAAATAATCTCCTAAAGCTCTCACAATACTGTGCAGAGCAACAGAGCTCTGCCAAAATGCCCCCAAAAGATTTCCTCCCCCTTCTCCCTCCCTCCATGTGACCAGTAATAAGCAGTTCGAGTCAGAAATACCTCAGGGAAGTACTCTTGATATATTGACTCTGTGGGTTGCCTACTGGGAAAACAAAATATATCTTCACTTAAGCAACACCCTCAAGCTGTCAATACAGCTGTGACACCACAGTCTATGCACAGTGACAAAAGGGAAGAGGATAAGAGATATGTTATTACCCCCACTGGATGGGCTAAGGGGAGATTAAACTGTACAACTGAGTACATATTGCACACGGAGCGAGATGCACAGCATCCTACAGCATAAGCTTGATGGTCACGAGACTCACTGCCTCCTGAGTCATACCAACTGTGCCAGAAACTTTTGGCCAGGATATTGCATTACAGAAGCTATGTCAGGGCTGCCCACTGCCATTTTCCCCCATGATGTGCACCCTGGCTCTCCTATGTAGTTACTTATGATTGAACTAAGAGGAGAGTTGAGATTAATTAACCTTATTCTCATACTACCCTTCTTTATACAATTGAGAAATGTAATACAGGAGGAACTGAGGAATTATCTAGTTTAATGTGCTTATAAATAAAAAAAAATGATCTTAAAGAAATGTTTTACCAAAATAGGACCAAAAGTGGCAGTTGCTAACACCTAGGCTATTATTTTATTAGAGAAGGCAGAATTTTAAGCTATGGAATGGATAACTGACTTGGAGTAAAACCTCAGATATTTACTAGCTACATCACTTGTGCTTCAAAGCCCTTATCAAGGAAAAAAAAAGGCATTTCCTTCAGGGGCATTTTCAGTTCTGAATCTATGATCCTATGAATTTCTCAATCATGAAATTCCTACAAAATCAATGGTAAGGTCGCACAGTTTAAATACGCAGGGTGTTCCATGTCAGGATATTTTAAAGTGCTCCACTTAAAAAAAAATAAAATTTGAAAGTTAATAATTCAGGAATTGAAATGGTGTATCCTGTTTTCTAGACTTCACTGGATAATTCCTTGAGTTAGTGCCAGTTTACAATTGACCTGATTAGCTATTTAAAGCTTACACTGCCAACTATTTGTCATAAGTGGGTAAGAAAGGATTTATTCTTTACCCTACCTTGGGGAGTGGCAAGTGGAAAGAGGAGAAAATCAATGCCATAGCTTTCTTTATTGGTTCAGGGAAAAATCTGATGACATAAAAGACTCAGAGGTCTTAAAAAGAAAAAAGCACACAGACTAATGAATTCAGCCTTGTCTTTTCACAAGTCAATTCAGGCTTTCATAAAAGTACTTGTAATTTTTTTTTTCAAATTTGTTTTATTTAAAGAAAAGAATAAGAAAAAAGGAAAACAGAAAAGCAGTATAAAACAAAATTCAAAATTGTCATGTGCCCAGCAGAACATCAGGAAGGAGTCAAAATATGTAACAACAAATTAACAGATCAAGAAAGTGTGTATGTATACATTTTAGTAGAAGAAATTATATTCATAAGTGTCTGTGTTTTCTTTACTTCCTTGTAAATTGTTCTTTTGTTCTCACTTTTTAAATTCTTTCCTCCCCTTTCATCCCCCCATAGCCAAGAAGGCTATAGTTAAGAAAAGATATATTTATATATACATATGTAGATATACCTCCCCTCCCCCATCTTTCCTATCCCTGCTGACTCTTTCCTTTAATTCTACCCCTTGACTGGCTATTACTTAATCTCCCTCCACTCATGGATCCCTTCCTTGTCTTCTTCCCACACCCACTGCTTCCTCCTCCATCTATCCCTCTCCCCTTATTTTTTTAATAGATTTTTGAGAGTACAATACTCTTCATGGTATATATGTAGTGTTGCCTATTGAACCTATTCCCAATGTGAGTAGGTTTTCCCTCTCTCTAGTGCCTCTGTATCCATTCTTCCTCTGCATCTCATTTGTATTATTTTTACTTTATTTTATTTTAACTCTGTCCCAGTCTCTCTTTTAAGCTGCACTATTGTTGTTAATCTTAAACATAAGCTATACATTTCCCATGTGAAAAAAATATAAACAATTTGTCCATATTGAGTTCCTTGACATTGATTTTTGATATTGGTTCTTATATGCTAAATTTTCTATTAAGTTCAGGTTTGGTTGATAAAAAATCCTGAAAATCTGCAAGTTCATTGAATATTCATTTTTTTTTCATTCAATATGAAAGGCAATTTTGCTGGATATGATATTTTTGGCCTCAAGCCTAGTTCTTTTGATTGTCGATAGATATGATATAAAGACCTGGATCTTTTATTGTGGCTTTTGTGATAAATCTTTTACCATTCTAATTGTGGCTCCAACATATCAGAATTGTTTTTTTCTTGGTTCTTGCAAAATTTTCTGTGATCTAGTGTTTCAAAATTTGGCAATAATGTTCCCATGTGTTTCTACAAAGGATCTCATTGAGGTGTTATTCAGTGGGTTTTTTCTATTTCTACTTTCCCCTCATATTCTATTATTTCAAGACAATTTTCTTGGATTATTTCTTGCATTATTGTGTGAATGTCCTTTTTTTGTTTTTTGGTCACAACATTCAGGCAGTCCAATTATTCTTATATCTTCTCTTCTTGATCTATTCTCCAGATCTGTTGTCTTTCTTATGTTTCACATTCTGTTCTATTTTTTCATTTTTTATAATCTGTTTTGTTATTTCTTGTTCTCTCATAACTTCACTGGCTTCCTCCTGTCTGATTCTAACTTTCAAAAAAGTTATTTTTGTCTTTGAGACTGTGTATCTCCTTTTCTAGCTGGTTAATTTTTTCTCAATAATCTTTGTTTTTCTTGCATGTTTTTTTTTTTTAAATTATTTTAGTTTTTCCTCCATATCTCTCATTTGATTTTTAAATTCTTTTTTGAGTTTTTCTATACATTCTCTCAGAGCAGGGAACCACTGCACATTACTCTTTAGGGTAGAAACCTTTTTACTCCAGTGTCTGCCTCTGAAGATGAACCCAGGTTTTCCCTGTTCCCATGGGAAGTTTCTATGGTGGGATTCTTTCTTCTTTGATGAATTTTTTTAATAAGATGTATTAATGTAAGCACCTTTAATCATGGGGTGGGGGAATGATGTCTCTGGCTTTACTTCAGCTTTCCAGTCTGACCAGTCACCCCCAAACCAAGAGCTCAACTCTCTTGCAAGTGCCCACAGCCAGCAGTACCCCTGCAGGCTGCCTTTGCAGTCAAGTTCCTTCTTGCTCAGGACCATGTCCCTGCAGCATAGCTGGGCAGGGGGTTCCCAATCAACCAAAATGCATTCAGTCTTCCTGGACTCAGACCCCACCTCTCCATCAACAATCCAGAAGATCAAAGTTTCTGTGGTTCCCGCTTAGGCTACAGCCATACTCAGCTAGCTCATTCCCCACTTTCTGCAGAGCTAGCCCAGAGGTATTACCAGAAGGTAATCCTTCACAAGGATTAATCCCAGCCTGGTCTTTCTTCAGATCTCAAGCTGTACCTGGAGGACCCCCATTCTGCTCCAAATCTTCTTGATTTTTCACCACTCTGTTCAGCCTCAGACAAAATTTTGTTCTATTTGTGGGCGAAATTTACTAACCTACTCCACCATCTTCCCAGAATCCTACTTCAATACTTGTAATCTTAAACTCTCAGGAAAGATCTGAACTAAAAATAACCAAAATCTAGCTGAAATTTTTAAAAAGATACTGTTGATTTCTTTCTCAGAGGATATCACTTTAAAATATTGTTTTACAACTCAATCCTTTTATGTTAAAAAAAAAAAAAAGTATTTTTCAAAGATCTTACTAGATGTTGATAACAATTTGTTAGGGAGTACAAATATTAGTATCTCCCTTTTGGAGAAAAGGGAATTTGGCTTATTTCTGTAATTAGGTTAATTAGGTAAGGGGTATGTTAACAATCAGCCACTTCCTGTAAAATAAACCACCATTTTTAATCACAAACATCTGATAAGAGTGACAATTTTAGAAATCAATAAAATATATCTTAAAATGTAAACAGATTCCTTATTTTGATGTAAAAAGAAGAAAAGTGGGTTGTTCCAAACATGTTTAAGCAATAATTAACCAAGACCTAATTGTATGGCTAATTTTCTCCCTTTCCTGTAAATGAGTTCTTAAGTCACTGCTCAAAAACTTAGATATTATTGAAAAGGAAATGAGGCCCTACTATTATTCCCTCTTAAAATCAAGATAAATAGTGAACATATTTAGTCATTTACCTGTTCTAATATTTCAAGATATATGTTTATAAACACTTTATATTAGTAACTATATTTGAGTTGCCTAGTTCTTGAAGCAACTATTTGATTGAAGTTGATTGAAGCAACTATTGTCACTAGGAATCTAAGAGCTTTAAGTCAAAGCAAAAATGATTATGGAAAACTTCCCAAACCAGACATACATAAAATCTTTATATTAGATTAATCTTTAAATGGTAAATTAAGGATAATGTTTTAAAAGCAATTTAGGAATTTAATTATTTCCTCAAATCTATTTTAAAGAATTAAGAATTTCATTTTTCACATTTTAAAAAATAATTTATCAATGTTATTTTCACTTCTTACTATTACTCCACATTGTTAAGCCTTCTCCACACATCATTTCCTTATTACAAATTATCTCTAGATAAATGAAAGAAATGATCAGGAAAATAGAAAAACTTGAAACCATAGGGGCAAAACAAACGAACACACTGGCTAAGACTGATATTATATGCTTCCTTATACAGGCCTGGTTCACTTAGGATCTAAATTTTAGGTCAAATATCCATTTGGAACTTACTGTTTCTATTTTCACTTTTTATCTACTATGCATTCCTTCCCATCATCAAACCTTAAAGGATCACCTAGTTCAAATCAAATTCAGCAAGCATTTTTAAGCCACTATCATGAGCTAAGCAACATGCTAGCTGATGGTAATACAAATTCAATAATGAAAAAAAAAAATCCATGTTCTCAATAAATTTACATTCTAATGACTCCAAACCCAGAAGTCTATACATTGCACCACCTAGCCACTCTAAATTCGATCATATCTCACTCTTCATGATTTTATTTGGATTTTCTTGGCAAAGATACTGGAGTAGTACAAAATTTCCTTTTCCAGCTCATTTTACAGATGAGGAAACTGAGACAAACAAGATTATTTGACTTTCCAGGGTCACACAGCTAGCAAGTATTTAAGACCAGAGTTGAACTCAGGAAGACTCTAGATGTGGCACTCTATTTGAGCATAGTTCCACTGCCTTCTAAGGTCCTATCTCAATCTAAAATAACATGATTCTGTCATTGGCTCCTCATGGATATGCTGGCTAAGATATAATCAAAGCAATTCATATGTATGACATTCTAGAAACCAACACTTCTAAGAACTAGGAATGTCCATATCATACACATAGTACATAAAAAATTGCTTACCTCTCCTACTACCTCTATGATGTCACCAACTTTCAGTTCCAATTCATCATCATTCTGGGGCAGGTAACTGAAAGCTACCTGACATCTTCGCCTTCGATTGCGCTCTAAATAAAGGGAAAAACAGAATATTCAGATAAAGTCTTTGAAAAAGTAAATACATAAATTTTTGAAAATGTTTAAAAAATGAATAAAGCTTCCTGAGCACAAAGATGGATTAAAGCTCACAAATCTTGCTTATGATCTTTGGAAGATGACAAGGAGTACACCAGCATTGATCTCTTAGGAATGAATAAGGCATAATGCATCATTTAAAAAGTCTTAAAAAATTTTTTTTAACAAAAAACTGCTGAATCTGGTAAAAATGAAGATGAATAACTTATCAAATTGTAGGAGAAGCATAAAACCCAAATCCTAGGCACATTGGGGAGCTAACTACGCTATTTTCCAAAGTATTTTTTAAACTAATGGAGTATTGCCTAGAAATAAGAAATGTCTGATTCAGAGAAAAGGAAAATGTTAATTTTGGAGAACATATAGGAAAATTGGGACACTAAGACATGGTTGGTGAAGTTGTAAATGCATTCAAACGTTTTAGAGAACATTTCGGGACTATGCTCAAGAGGTTATAAAACTCTACATACCCTTTGCTCCAGCAATATCATTATTAAATTTGTACCCCAAAGACATCTTAAAAAGGGAGAAGGACAAATGTGAATATTTATAGCAGCTCTTTTTTGTAGTGGCAAAGAATTGGAAATTGAGGAAATGCCCATCAATTGGGAAATGACTGAACAAATTATGCTATATGAATATAATGAAATACTATTGCTCTCTAAGAAATGATGAGCAAACAAATTTCAGAAAAACCTGGAAAGACTTACATAAGTAATTGGGAAAAAAAATAAAATACTATTTTTAAAAAGGAGGGAAAAAAATAAAAGAATGGTTTGATTCAAATGCTGAAGACTAGATAGGGAGAATCTGACCAAAAAACAAAAGAAAAAAATGACCTGCTATGGGGGGAAAGGGAGACATATGGGAACTAACCCATTTATAATCCATTTGAACTGGGGCCAGTCATATTTTTGTGTGACAACCATACCTGTCATATAAATCAATAATTCCTAACAATCCCCAGAATCATATGAATCAAATCAAGGTAAAAACAAAATTAAACTAAACTAAAGCTATACTTCACTAAAGTAGTAACACAAATTAATAATTTATTTCCCTACCCCTGAAATTCTTTATTCTTTCTTTAAGACTTTTAAGACTGAGCTCACAGCAGTAATGAACTGAACCAGCTACACCTAGTGAAAGAACCGCTGCATAGAATTCCCAATCCCTCTATTTTAGTCCGCCTGCATTTTTGATTTCCTTCACAGGTTAGTTGTATACTATTTCAAAGTCCAATTCTTTTTGTACAGCAAAATAACTATTTGGACATGTATATATATATATATATATATATATAGTATTTAACTTATGCTTTAACATATTTAACATGTATTGGTCAACCTGCCATCTGGGAGAAGAGGTGGGGCAAAGGAGGGGAAAGTTGGAACAAAAGGTTTTGCAACTATCAATGCTGAAAAAATACCCAATCTATATATCTTGTAAATAAAAAGCTATAATAAAAAGACTGAACGCACAGCACTTTCCATAATCCACATAATAAAAACCTACAAATAAGAGTCACAATAATTGTCACTACCCTTCCCCAATATTCTTTGTATAAGGCAGATTTGGGATTCAATTCTTGCCTCTGCCTATGTCACTTTGGATAACATTTCCAATCTGTTCCTTCATCTGTTAAAAAAAAGAAAAATTAGTCCTCAGGTGGTTTCCAATTCTAAATCTGATTCAGTGATCTAATTTTTATAAAGACTTACAAGTCAGAAATGACCTGGGAGATGAATAAATCCAATATAGAAGTAACAATACTTTATAGGATAGGAGGTCTTTTTTTTTTTTTATTTTAATAACTTTTAATTGACAGAACCCATGCCAGGGTAATTTTTTACAACATTATCCCTTGCACTCTCTTCTGTTCCGATTTTTTCCCCTCCCTCCCTCTCTCCACCCCCTCCCCCTTCCCCAGATGGCAAGCAGTCCTATATACATGTTAAATGTTACAGTATATAGGATAAGAATTCTTAACCTAGGACCCGAGAACTTAGGGATTTTTAAATAGCTTTTTCTTTTTTTTTTTTTAATTTTTCCAAATTTGTGTAAAGATAATTTCCTACATTCACCTTTGCAAAAACTTGTGTTCCAATTTTTTTTTTCTCTCTCCCCCTTCCCACAGACAACAAGCAATCTAATATAGGCTAAATATGTGCAATCCTTTTAAAAATATTTCCATATTCATCATGCTGCTCAAGAAAAATCGGATCAAAAGGGGAAAGGAAAAAAAAAAAACACATAAAGGTTAAGAACGCTCCCTTCGGTAACTATTGGAACGATACCACTTCCGGCTAAACTGGAAGCTCTCTGAGGGCGGGGACTTTCATTTCTCCACTTCCTGTGAGAGCTACCACAGAGGAAGACTCGACGCGCGGCAGAAATTTGGCAGAGGCCAGGGCAGCTGGGAGCAGCTGCAGCCACGGGGGCCACCAGGGCAGAACTGTGTCATGGAGGAAAGAACACGTGCGTCTCAGTGTGCACGCAGGTGGTTACAGAGAAAGCGCTTAAGAGCCGCAGCGCAGGCTACACTAGCCAGAGCCGAATGCGTGTCTCACGGACTTTTTTTTTTTTTTTTTTTTTAATTTTTGGTTAACACGAGACAGAAGCACAGAGCCGCGGAGCAGAGGGAGAAGTCATTTCTGAGACGTTCCCTTCGCCAGGGCGATCACTAACCTCATCCCTCTCCTTTACAGCCATGACGTCTCAAGGTGATGATGACAAAAGAAACGTTCAGAACGGTTTTAAAGTAATGTGGATCCCCTGTAGGGAACACGCGGAGGGAGGAGGGTTTGGTGGGAGGACTGCCCTAAGGCAAGGAGATTCATATGCAGCCGCAATAATAGCTCCCTGCCGAGCGCATTACGGTCTGCAAACAGCAGGGGACCAGAAAGGGAAAAGGCCAATCTATTCTATCACTAAGCCAGGCAAATCAATATTCCTCAAAAGCCTCTACGGATACTATTCGGTTGGTAGCCTAATTCTGTCTTTCATTTTCCTCCGTCTGGATTATTCTAAAGAAAAGCACATTTGAATAGTTGCATTATATATGATAGGGCGGAAGCATAATTTAATAATCCGGATAATAATTCATCAATAAGCATTTATTAAGTGCTTACTGTGTGCCAGGCACTGTGCTGAGCATTGGGGATACAAAAAGACAATCCCTGCCCTCGAGGAGTTTACAATTTAATGAGGGAGACAATGTATAAACAAATCTATCTATACATATATGTATGTATACATATATATTCCTACACAGACATATAAACAAATATATAAAAAGCAAGCTGAACAGCATAAATGGGAAATGATTAAACAGAAGGTACTGGAATTAAGAAAAGCTGAGGAAGGCTTCCAGGAGAAAGTGGGATTTTAGTTGGACTTAAAGGAACACAGAGAGGTCAGTAGTCAGAAAAGAGGGGGAAGTGACCAGAGCCAAAAGAAAGGATGTCTTGTTCATGGAACATCCTGGAGGCCAGTATTATGGAATCAAAGAATATGTGAGGGAATTAAGGCATAAAAAGATGGGAAAGGTAGGAGGGCATAGGCTTTGAATGGGCCAACAGGGTATTCTGTATTTGCTACTGGAGTCAACAGAGAGCCACTGGAGTTTATTGGGTAGGTGGATACATAGAAAATCATTTTAGTGGCTGAATGGACAGAGCTGACCCATCAGTAGGCTATATGTAAATCTGAAGTTACCAGGAATAGTCTGAGAGCCAGACCTAGACTTGTTATAACCTAGCTGTGTGATGCTGAACAAATCATTAGACTTGTTCGGGGTTGTTTTCCTCATTTACAAAACTAGTATTTGAATTCCATGACATGTAAAGGTCTTTCCTGCTCTGACATTTGGTGATTCTCTCCTGACACTGACAAACAATATTTCAATCTCTTTTTCTTTAAGAAAAGAGCCAAGACATTTAATAACAGCAAGATACTGGACATATTCAACAGAACAATTCTAAAGATTCCTTCTTGCCAATAGACCCAATGGCAACAATATCAATGAGGACACGAATCTCTGGAGCAGATGATGGACCCCTTCCTGCTTGTTATCCAAAATAGAAAGTCAAATAATGTTTTATTCCTCCATTTCCATGGCATCATAAATTCTATAACCCCAGATAAATTCAAGATTGAATATAAAGTCCTCCATTTGGCGATGAATGTCCTCCATAATGTGACATTTTAAAAATTTGAGAGATGTAGTTTCTAGGTAACCTAATCATTTTATTAATAAGGCCAGCAGGTTATTAATAAAAGGAAGGTCATTTGACCATCTCTCTTAGATGGAAGACTCCTACTGGCAGTGGGATTACAGTTTATATGCATTTCAAAGAGAAACTGCCCCTGCGGGATGCCTGCTCAATTCTGAATGGTTAATCAAATAGGAGATGAGCTATCTTGGGGTATGTAGCTTAGGTCACTCAAATCTTAGTCAAAGATTCGTCAGTTTCCATATCATCTACCTTGGTATTAGGGAACATCAACATTTTCCCAGAACCTGTCAAGCAAACACGATGAGCAAAATATACTCATTAACCCAAACTTAGAATTTCTTTTACTGAACAATTAGATTTTGGTCCATTTAAATGCCTAAAATAAGTTTCCCAAGCTACTTGATTTCTGGTTGAGGAAGTAGAAAAAGGGAAAAACTGATCCTAATACAATAATCAGTTATTAAATAAGAGAGAACAGTTCATTTGTCACAATAACTTGACTCCTTCCTATCTTTCCAATCTTGTAACATTTCTTATATTTTATCCCCCTCCACATACAGTCTAGCTTTCGAAAAGACCCCAATACTTCATCTCCCAGCACCATGACTTTCTTTTGAGTTTGTTTGGTTTTTTTTCCTTTTTTTGCTGAAGCAATTGGGGTTAAGTGACTTGCCCAGGGTCACACAGCTAGAAAGTGTTAAGTGTCTGAGCTTAGATTTGAACTTAGATCCTCCTGACTTCAGGGCTGAAGTCCACTGAGGCCCTAGGTGCCCCGCACCATGACTTTCTGCTGGTAGTCTCTCACTTTTTATCTCAGCCTCCAAGTTTCCCTTAAATTGGTTCAAATCTAACCTTTCTCTTGTCCCTAATGCTACCTGTGTGTTCTCTCCAAGATGACCTTCCATTTTTATTGTATGTTTCTTTTATATGCACAAAGTTGTATGTTGTTCGCCCTATTATAATATCAGCTTCTTGAGAGCAGGAATTATAGTTTTATCTTTATTTGTAAGCCTAGAACATGGCCACAGTGCCTATAATAAACATTTAACAAATGTTTATTTAATTCAATTGTTTAGAAGCCAACTCAAAAGTCATTTAATAAATTGCTTCCAGCTGCCCTATTTAATAAAAAGCCCCAGAGAAATTAAGTGATATCCAAGTTCACACAGATTATTGTTTTTAATTTTTAAAAATGCATTATTTACTTTTAACTTTTTTTTTAGCTATCTTGCATTTCTTTATTTTTAAATTTTTATTTACTTACTTTAAACTTAAATAGAGAATAGAAAAAAAACCAGAAAAACTGTCAGGTACATACCAGAATATAAGAGAAGATTCAAAATATAAAGCAATGAATTTCCATTTCAAGAAAGCATATATGATAAATAATTTACATTGTATTCAGAGCTATCTATGGTTTTTGTTTTTGTTTGCTTCCTTGTGTGTTTTCTTTTTATCTTAGCTGTGCATTTTTTACTGTTTCTCTCCCCCCCCCCCCATCCTGTTCATGAAGGCTACAAGTAAGTGCAGAAATGGATAGATAGACACACACACATACACATGCATACAAACATATACATATATAGATCTCTATAGTCATATGCACATATATAACACATACACACACACATACTCTTATCTCTCTTTGGAAGGCTACAAGTAAGTGCAGAAATGGATAGATAGACACACACACATACACATGCATACAAACATATACATATATAGATCTCTATAGTCATATGCACATATATAACACATACATACACTTATACTCTTATCTCTCTTTGGAAGGCTATACTGTGTTAATTTGTTCCTCTTTTTTCTCTGAAGGTAGATAACATTTTCCTTCACAAGTCCAAGCCTTTCCATATTTTTCTAACTCCACCATCTCATCATTTTTTACACCATATCATTATTCCAACCTTATACTAATTGTTTTAAATAGTCTACTACAATATTGATTAATATGGCTAACATAGTGCAATTTCCCTATTTTTCTCTTTTAAGTAAATCTATTTTAACTTTAACTTTGCTGAGATCATGATTATTAAGTCTGCTTTTTTTAATCTAATAAATTTTACTCCTGATCTTTATTTTATATTGATGTATATCTCTTATTTCCTATTCCTCCTGATTCTTTTGATCTACTTCTAGATCACCTAGATCTGTTACCTTGCCCTCCTATTCTTTAACTTTCTTCCCCAGAATCCCCCCCACCCTATTCCTCTTTAATCCATTCCTGTTAATTTATATATTCTTCTATATACTCCCCTCTTATCCTATTCCCTCATCCTTTTATTTCTTTACAAATTTAGAAAATTTTATTCCTTTCGAAATATATCTGTTGTTCTCTCTCTATCCTTGATCTGACATGAATAAGGTTTCCTCTAAAAATCCCTTATTTTCCTCCCTCCTCCCTCACCCCTTAATCTTATTTTTTCTGAATTTAGAATATTTTAATACTTTTTGAGATACACACACACACAATTTTCCCTCTTTAATCTCCTCTCTTACACCTCATTTGTATAATTACTCTTTTTTACTTTTTCCTACATGATTTTGCTCTACCCTCAGCTCTACCCAATCTTTCTTTCTTTTCTTTTTTCTTTCTTTTTCTTTTTCTTTTTTTCTTTTTTTTTTTTGCTGAGGCAATTGGGATTAAGCAACTTGCCCAGGGTCACACAGCTAGGAAGTGTTATGTCTGAGGCCAAATTCCTCAGGTCCTTCTGACTTCAGGGCTGGTGCTCTACCCACTGCACCACCTAACTGTCCCTATCCCAATCTTTCTTTTACACTATCCAGTTATTAATAACAGTCTTAGACATATGGTTTACATTTCCACATAGAAGACATAAACAAAGTATCCTTATTTTTCTTGGATCTTATATGTCAAATTTTCTATTAAGCTCAGGTCTTTTTGCAACAAAATCCTGGAAGTCTGGCAATTTATTGTATGTCCATTTTTAAAAAATTTCATTATTATACTTAACTTTGATGGGTATGATATTTTCAGTCATAACTCCAGTTCTTTTGCTCTTCAGGATATTCTTCCAAGATCTGTGGTCTTTTAATGTAGTAAGTTGGGTCTTGTATGATTCTAATTGTAGCTCTGCTATATTTGATGTTTTTTTCTAGTTGCTTATAATATTTTCTCTTTGAACTGGGCTTTTTGGAATTTGGCTATGATGTTTTCCTCCAAGAGTCTCTTTCAAGTAGTGATTGGTGGATTTTTTTTCTATTCCTACTTTTCCCCTCTTATTGCAGTACTTTAGAACAATTTTCTTTAATTATTTCTTGCATTATTGTAACAAGATTCTTTTTTTAAATTATGGGCTTTCAGGTAATATTAATAATACTTATGTTTTCTCCAGATTTGTTCTCCGGATCTATTTTTTTATGAGATATATCCTTTTCTACTTTTTTTTCATTCTTTATATTTCATTTTATTATTTCTTGGTCTCATAACTTTGCTGCCTTGCCCTTGACCAATTCTACTTTTCAAGGAGTCATTTTCTTCCTTCATATTCTGGATCTCCTTTTCGAGTTGGCAGACTTTCTTTTCATAATCTTCATTTTTCTTGGCTTGTTCTTAAATTTTTTTTTCATCAATCTCTCTTAATTTTTGAAGCCTTTTTTTTGACAGGAGAAAGGATTTGAGGCAAAAAGTGACTTGCCTAGAGTCACACAGATAATAAATGTTAAGTGTCTGAGACTGGATTTGAACCCAGATCCTTCTGACTTCAGGACCAGTAATTATATCCACTGCAGCATCCAGCTGTCCCTTAAAGTCTTTTGAGTAAGACTGATACCATATCTGGCTACCATCTCTTCTGAAGGGAACTTCCTTGCTAATATATGGTTTGATTATATTATGAATCACATAATTTTCTTCACATACAGTATCCAGTGATATATCACATATGTCTCACTATAACAAGGAAAAAGGATATCATAAGAATTATTCTAGTTCTCCCACCAAGCATAGCTCAACATTATAAAGAAAGATCTATTGTTTTTACTAAGAAAGCTATTATTTGCCATGTTCTAGCTAAATACTGAATTCCTTAAAATCAGAACAAATAGCATGAAAAGGAAAACTATCCAGGTGCCTACATAGATGAGATAGGACTATCCAGAGGAAAAAAAGGTATACAAATGGAGGGGTATGATGACCTGGAAAGACCACTGTAAAACTGGAGGAGAAAAGTTCTATTTCTGCTCCTTCATAAGCTAAGTGACTTGTGGCAAATCATTTACTCTTTTCTTTGTCTACGAAATGAGAGGACTGGTCTAAGATCCCTAAAAATTCTTCTATCTCTAATAATAATTAATAGTAATTTTTGTTATTATTTGGTAATGATAATTAATATTTACACAGTGCTCATTATGTGTCAGGCTAAGTGCTTTACAAATATTATTCTTCACAACAACTTTGGGATATAGATGCTATCAGCAACCTCATTTTTGAGGTGAGGAAATTGGGGCAAATAGGTTAAATGACATGGCCTGAGCCACACATTAAGTGTCTGAGATGGTATTTTAACTCAAGCCTCATACTCTACCCACAGTGAGCCACCAGCTGCTCATAACAAGAAAGCTATGACATCATCTTTTGACCTAAATACCTTTTAAAGTCAAGATCTACCTTGCTAATAACTGCCAGAGGCAATACACTAATACCAAATCTACCAGTTACCATCTTGAACAAAAGGATGATCAAAACCAAGACTGCATAAATGCCAAAGTGAAAAGCTCAAGTGACTCCTACAGAAGTACGAAAAAGCAGCTTCAGGAGCTAGCAACAAAGTAATTATATTTCTCACAGACCAAATTTCTATGTCAGAGGGTGACTTGAAAACCCACCAGGGAACTTGAAGTCTTAAGGTCTGGACACTGCACAATGTTTTATAACATCAGCTTTTCTTGGGGGACCAGGAAAAAAGAAACTTACTCGTACATGAGCCATATAGCTCATATATACAGGTAGAAAGAGATGACTCTAGAAAACATTTTCTGGCCCTGAACCTAATGGTTGGAATTGCATGAACTAGTAAAAGGCAAAAATTCTCTGTAGCTCTAGCCATTATTTTAAAAAAACAAACAAATTTTAGTCTTTCACTTAGATTTTTAATTACAGTTGACTAAAAGAAGAAAGAAAAGAGTGATAAATTTGGAGAGGATCAGAACTGAAAACCAGAGTCTCCATAAATACTTATTCAATGCCTGTTATGTACTAGGTATTGTGCTGTGCTATAGAGATACAAAAAGAGCATAAGGCAGTCCTCAAGGGGCTTACACTTTTAACATCTTTTATTACCTCTTCAACTTTAATTTCTGAAGGCCTCAGTTCCTCATCTGCAAAGGAAGATGATCAGACTAATTCAAGAATTCTCAACCTTTTTTTCAGTCATAAATCCCTTTGGTAATGTATGCTTTACTCAAAACTAGCTTTTATTTTTTATTTATTTATTTTATTACTATTATTATTGTTTTTTGGCTGAGGTAACTGGATCACACAGCTAAGAAGTGTTAAGTGTCTGAGTCCTTCTGACTTCAGGTCTGGTGCTCTATCCACTAATGAAATATAGAGTTGAAAGGAACGTCAGAGACTGAAATACAAACTCCATAATTCTATAGTGGAGGTTGCTGAGAGTCAGAAAAGAAAATAACTTGACCAAAGTAAAGCTAAATCTCCCACCAACATTATCACCACTTCTGTTTATCTCTATGCAGTTCAATTCAACAAGTTGATGCTGAATTGGAAGAATACAGAATTACAGAGTTAGAAGGCATCCAAGAAGGCTTCTAATATTTGAATAGGAATCTTCACAAGTTATGATAATTTGAATTTTGTCTTCAGGCCAGAAAAGGATCCTAATGGGGTGAACACAGGGAGGGACAATCCACTGTCTCCCAAAACAGCCCAGTCTACTTTTGATAGCTGTGAGTCACCACCCAATTTCCTCAACAGTTGGGAAAATGAAATAACATCTCCTGCCAGGTATAATCATTTTCCCTGTCATCTCAGAACACTAAACCAATGTTAACAGATTAATCTTGACCCAGTCACCAACAAGTCAGCATCTACAGAGCAGTTGTTAATTCATCATTATATTAATTGACTGAGCCAAGAATACAGAATTAGAATACCTGAGTTGCCTAAAAATCCTCAGACCTGAGGAAGAACATTAAACTTGAGTTTTACAATGTTATGATGAGGTTTTCTTGCTGAAGAGAATGAGTTTTCAATGAAAAATTATCTTGCTTCAAAACAGCCAATTTTATGTTCTCCTTCTGGCTGACAATAGGAGAAAACACACTAAAGTAACTAGATAGAGAAAAGTACTAAACCGTTTTTTCCCCTACCTGGGGGTGTAGTGTCTGCCAATGCTACCATCATTAATCACCATCCTAAAGAGTATTTTCAGTTTGCAGCTGTTCAGCTGCTAGACTCCTAACTCCCTGTTTATCCCATAGTTTTTCAGTCATGTCTGACTGAACCCATGTGGGTTCCTCTTGGCATAGATACTGGATGTGAAGTGGTCTGCCATTTCTTCTCCAGTTCATTTTACAGATAAGGAAACTGAGGCAAAAATGGCTAAGTGACTTGCCCTGTATCACCCAGCTAATAAGTGTTAGATCTATTCCTTGTCCCAAACTACCAATTGCCTCTTGGACATTTCAAACTGGATATTATTTAGACATCTCTAATTTAGCATGTCCAAAACAGAAGTCATTATCTTTCCCCAAAAATTTCTCTTCTCTACAACAGTCCACAAAAGCACCACTGTCACACTGACAGAGGCTCACAATTCTGTGTCACACCTGCTTGCATTCATCCCATACAGCCAATCTGTCACCAAGTCCAGTTATTTTTATGATCATAGGACCTTTCATATATGTCCCCATATCTCCACTCACACAACTGCCACCTGAAGTGGACCTTCCTCTCTATCCCAGACTACTGTATAATTTGGTGTCTCACTCTCAAATCTCTCCCCAGTCTAATCCACCTAACACTCAACTGCCAAGGTGATCATCTCTCCTATTTAACAAACTTCAGTGGCTCCCTATTATCTCCAGAATCACAAATAAAATCCTCTCTTTCGGGAAAAAGGGGCTTCTAAATCCCTTTACAATCTGATCCTTTCCTATCTTTTCAATCTTACCTTTTACCTTCCTTCACATACACATGGTCCAGTGATTTTGCTGTTCCTCACACAGGACCCTATCTCCCAATTCCATACCTTTTCTTTTTTTTTTTTTAAATAGCATTTTAATACTATTTAATACATACATATACATATACATAATTTATTTCTGGCAAGGCAAGTGAAATTAAGTGTTAAGTATCTGAGGCCAAATTTGAACTCATGTCCTACTAGCTTCAGGGCCTGTGCTCCATCCACTATACCATTTAGCTACCCTAAAGACAATTTTTAAAATTTATTTTCATACAATTTTGAGTTTCAAATTTTCCTCCCTTTTCCCTAAGATGATAAGCAATCTGATATACATTATATATGTGCACTCATGTAAAACGTATTTCTATATTAATCATGTTATGAAAGGAGAAACAGAACAAAAGGGAAAAAACCAGAAAAAAGAATAATTTTTTTCACTTAATTCATCATTATATTAATTGACTGGGCATTCAGACTCTTTCAGTTCTTTCTCTGGATAAACTCCATGCTTTTTCACTGGCTGCCCACTCCCATGCACAGAATGTTCTCCAGCTTCACTGTGGCCTCCTGCCTTCTCTGGTTTCCTCCAAGACCCAGCTCGAATGCCACCTTCAGTAAGAGACCTTTCTCCATCCTCCCTCAATCCTATCCTCAACACTAGCACCTTCCCTCTGAGATTACCTCCCATGTATATACTTTATAGATGATGTATGTATATGATTGCTTGGATGCTTTCCTTCCCATTAGAATGTGAGCTCCATAAGATGAAAGATTAGATTTTTTGCCTTTTTGTATATTTTTTTAAATCCCCACCTGTGCTTCCAGGTAAATGATTTAGGTGTTTGTTGACTAATGACTCAAAAAGATAGATGTAAATCTTTAGTGTTCCTTCAGAGAATCAACCGCTCCTCTGAGCTATGTGGTCCCTGTTATTCTAAGGAAGAGAAGAGTGATGGTGAAAGCCATTTCCTTCTCTCCACAATGTCCTCCTAACCTTCCCACCTTTAGCACCCCCAGCTCATTGTTTCTACAATCAGGGTCTGCAATATCTCTCTATCATCCTCTAGTCCTGAGGTGATAAACATGGCTCTGAAACCAGATTAAAATATAATTAGGAAATATTTAATAAAGTCACTAAAAATACAATAGACTATAGATCATGTTAAAATATAGTTTTCTAACTCTAGATGCTGCTGGCAAGGATCCTATATATATGGCTTGGGGCCCCCTTTTTATTTGAATTTGATACCATTGCTCTAATCTAATAATAAAATGTTCTTCATTTAAAATGAAAGTTAAAAAAAATTCAGTCTTTTTCTTCTCTTCTGGATGACCTTGGTGCCCCTTTTCCTACTTCATATTCTTTATTTCTCCTCATTATAACTCTAAGATCAGTGGGAGAAACTATACAAATATTCCTCCTCAAGGAATATTATTTCTTGTGCTGGAGGAAGGAAAGGGAGAGGCAAAAGCAATCTCCATACTGCAACTGTGTATATGTGTATATATAGAGTATATATGTGTATATACAGTATGCATGTAATATATATTATATATGTGTGCTTGTTTTATATTTTTGAGTGTGTGTATTTTATATGTGTGTGTCTATATACATATATGTATATATAGCATGTGTGTATATATACATGTATGTATATGTATGGCTATGTGTATATGGGTATGTGTGTATAAACGTATGTATAAACTTGGAAGAACTTTCAGATTTCAATTATGTGGATGCTTTTACTACTAGAGATGACATCACAACTCATTCATGCCTTTTCATCTTGTTCCAGTCTTGTCCAAATGCTTCCACAAACCTTTCACAAAGACCTGAAAGCCCTTCATCTCTCTCAGTTTTTAAGCACTTGGTGGGCAGATGTCTGCAATACCTTCATTAGTCAGTCATTGAGCATTTATTAGATACTAGGTGCAGAGCATTGTGATGTTCACTGCGAGTACAAAGAAAGGCAAAACATGATCTCTATTTTTATGAACAAATCAAGGAGTGGACATCCTAATGGGAAAGGCAAAAAGAGCCAGACATGACTGACCAACAACAACTCTTTCCATTACACCATGGACACCAAGGGAAGGACTGCCCAAACCCCATCCAGAAACCTGAGCTCCCAAACCAAATGGTACACTACGAGTAATAGAAATATCAGTGGTACAGCTTTCAGAAGAGATTTGTTAATGTTACACTGTGTATAGAATATCTTATAAGACCCTGGATTAGATAAGAGTGTAAGTAAAACCTAGTTTGGGAGTTTTTTTTTTACTTTTTATGTATCATAGGGCCCTTTGGTAGTCTAATGAATCCTACAGAACACTTCTCCAAATAAAGTTTTTTAAATGCATAATATAAAACAGAAAGGATTACAAAGGAACCCAATTGTGTTGAAATAGTTATCAAATTATTTAAAAATATTTTTCTAAAAACAAGTTTACAGATCTCAAATTAAGAACCCCCAATGTAATTCTCTCTTTATGATAAATACAAAATGGGATGTGGTACACATATGACAGAGTTAAACACATGAAGAATATGGAAATATGTTTAAAAGGATCACACATGTTTAACTTATATCAGATTGCTTGATGTCTTGGGGGAAGGAGAAAAAATATGGATCGCAATAGTCTTAACAGGATGAATGTTGAAAACTATTTTTGCATGTATTTGGAAAAATAAAATACTATTAATTAAAAAAAATAAAAATAAAACACATGAGGTCTGAAAGAAGAGAGAGAAACAACTATATTCCAGACTGGAGTTCTTAGTCCACTGGCTAAATATATACACACTAGGACATGTTTTCTAAAAAATCATTTACTTTTAAAATTCATTTACTTTTATTTTGACTTTGTGCTAAGCTTCTTTAGCATAAGGAGTCTAGTAAGTAACCAAAGGAATGGAAGGAATTCAAATCCCATTGAGGAGTTTGTAACAAAAGGATGAAGCCACAGCTTTGTTCTTTAGAAGATGTGTCTGAGTATACCCACACAAATTGGCAACCTTTGCATAAATTCAGTGTATTGTTTGGGCCCAACCTTGTGGAGGTGAGCATCTCTGCCCTGAGGTTCTCAGACAACAGACACAATGAGTGTCCCACTGCCAACATTCAGATATTTTTCAACTTGCATTTCCAGAACTTGTGTTCCCAAATCCACATCAGAGCTTTTCCACTCCTCAATCTTAAATTGCCACACAAATTTAGTGGATGAGGATCCACAGTCACCTTCCTCACATCAACCCCATTGCTGCAGAGTATACATTTTGAAGAGATTACCAACCATATGAACATTTTCCCCATTTCCTATTTTTTTAATTAAATTTCACTATTTTCAATCTACAAGCTTTTATGTTCTTTTCCTCCCAATTCCCCCACTCTAGGAAAACAAAAACAAAACACAAACATGAATAGTCAAGCATAACTAATTCCCACACTAGCCATTATCCCCGCCAAAATGCATTCTGCATTTTGAGTCTGTATGTATGTTTGCAACTCTAGTTGCGAGGCTTGATCTAGAGAAAACAAACTCACCAATATTCCTTGCTTTTCTCTGTAAGTGACAGGCTTTTGAAAAAGTAAGAAAATCAGTAGCAAAATTCAAGTAAAAAACCCTATTCCCCAATCTGTGTTCTCACCACTGATCTGTCCCTTACAGATATTATTTAGAGCTGTCTCCTCATTAGGTGACTTACAGGGTGCAGCTGCCACCAGTCTTAAAGTTGCCTTAAAGAGTAATTGTTCTACATTTTGTGACCTGTTTCTGAACAGATCCTGACAGTGATCCATGCCACAATTCATTTATAAGCATTACTGGAGGATATCACAATGTTGGTTTTTTAAAAATTATTTTAAATTACTTTATTTTATTGTTATTTTTAATTATTACATTATACATAATCATTGTACATTTATTATTATTATTAATTATTGTGTTATATATAATTATTATATATGTATTTATTATTATTTTTTATTATTGGAGAAACTAAACTGAGGTACTGTTACCTTTTATGGCATTATGAAAGTTCTTAATCTTTCCCTTTTTAGGAGAGAATATGATCCAAATAGCTAGGAGCCTAAGTGGACAGTGTGCCAAGCCTGGAGTAAGAAGACTTGAGTTCAAATTCTAAGCAGTATGATTCTGGGTAAGTCACTTAACCCATTACTTTAGTTATGTTATGCCAAAGTTCCCTTTTAATGTCATGAGCCAGTTTCTCCAATTGTCTTATTTAGTTATTCTGCCTTAGGTTATAACCTTTCCCTCTTAATGGTTGAGATAAAGGTTTTATAGACATTCCTTCTTAATGTTTGACAAGATAAAGGTTTATCCATTTTAGATGTCATTAGAATATCAGTAACCTCCCTCCATTAGGTTATCCCCACCTAGGTACCCCAACTATGTCATGGTTCTTGTTATTCTGTAAAAAGCTTGCTGTCCAGATACTCCGGGCTAGACTCTGAGAGGATAGTCTCGTCTAGCCCTGGGATCAACCATGGATCCATTGGTCCCAGTATTTCTCTCCATTTAATAAACTATTGAATTGGTCTCTAATTTCTTGTCTTGCTCAGTTTCTTCAGCATTACATTTACTCATCTGTAAAATAAGCAGGAGAAAAAAATGGCAAACCTCCAATATCTTTGCCAAGAAAACCCCCAATGGGGTCACAAGAGCTGGACATGACTTAAATGAATGCACAACAAAAACATGATCCAAACAGAACTAAAAAGAAAAACATGGAGAAAGTGGAATCCCAAGGATAGCTGGAAAATCCTGGGGTCTCTGGGTACCTTTGGCAATGGAAGCCAAGCTACTTACTCTTGCTAACCCAAGTTCTATGCCCATAATTGGTAGAATTTCTATTCACCTTTGCATTTTTGTAATGTAATGTAGAAGAATCATGAGGGTTCAGGAAGCTGCCAGTCACTCCAAATAAGGAAGAAACTGGTTTCTTCTGTACAAAAACCCCTTGCTGAGGTTAAGCATGAGCTGCTGCAACCTTACCCTAGGCCATTAACAAGTGCTGTTTGGTTTTCTCCAGAAAAAGTTGGCTTGGCTCACCGGGGAGCGTGAGAAAATAGCATATTTGCAAGAGAAACAGGAAACCATTTATTTACTATTTCAAAGTCAGAAATTACCTGAGGATGTACAACAAGCAGGGGAAAGGTCTGGAGGAGCACAGCTGTGACAAAGTTGACTTTCCCTCTGGATTTAGGAAGGGAATTTTAAGAGAGGTGGTGTGGGATGGTAGAGTGGAGAGATTGTAAAACAGATGTATGGATGATCATTTCCCCCAAAGAAAACATTCATCAAGCGCTACACAAATAAAAAGCAACTAAATATAGATGTTGAGTTTAATTTTTTAGAGATCAAGAACATTTAATATATTCCACTCCTTTATTTTAAAAACTATGAATAAGAATCATAAAATTATTTAATTTAATCAATCAACCAACATCTATCAATATGAACCAAAACATACAACTTGATTAGTGCCTCAGGGAAAGTACAATGGGAAAAAAAGTCTCTGTCCTCCAGGTGTTTACATATATTTATGGGAACATAAGTGTTTTAGGTAAACACATTCACATAAAAAGACTGATCACATGAAACAGCATAATATAACAAGTGGCATAAGCAACTAGTAGATTAGGAATTCAGAGAAAAATGACAACTTGAAAATGAAGGTCAAAGTCATGAGGTTCTCCTCTCTTAGGCTATTTGCTGAAAAGAGATCCTTAATCAGCCTCATTTTTAACTCTGGAGCCATGTGGGTCCAGTGACCAAATAAAATTCATGATGAGTGGACATGGCCATTGTCTTAGGCTCTAAACTTAATACCAATACCTTCAAAACTCTCATCCAAAATGGAAAGGTGGTCTCTGCTTACAGAAAGTTTTGTTTAAATTAATTTGTGTTTAATTCTTTACCTCCAAACTTACACTAACACCATCAAACTAATTCTTGTTTAATTTTTTACCTTTAAACTTATACTTACTCTACTAAAATCAACACTCAAAAAGGAAAGATGGTCTCTGCTTGGAAAAAGACTTGTTTAAACTAATTCTTGGTTAATTCTTTATCTTGAAACTTATACCACATCCAAAATGGAAAAGTAGAATCTACTTAGAAAATGACTCGTTTAAACCAATTCACACTAAAGTATGAATGAATAATACAGAGTCTTTTTACTCCCAAAGTGGTTTAAGAAAAAAGGGAGGGGATGACAAATGAATCTGTGATGGATAGAAGATTACAAAGTATGACTGAGGGAATAATTTTAAACACAGAAAAATCATAGTAAGATTTAATGAAAAGACAACTAGTGTAAGAGGATGGCTCTGACAGATTGTGACTTCAGACAGAAAATCACTTCATATTTATAAGTTTCATTTTTTCTTAAAAAGCTGAGTTAAATTATTTCCATTTAAGGGCCTTTCGTAGTCTAACATTCCACCATTCCAGGCTCTAATAATATTCTAGTGGTGATTTCACCAAGGGAGTAGAGATCCAGTTATCTGAAACTCAAATTAGAGAGTCTTCAAAGAATCTTTAGAGTAGTCTGCTGCCCTGTAGAATCACCCACTTCCCATCTTACCAATTGCTCCAAGAAATCTCCTGAAGCCAGGTCTGACTAGCCTTGTTCCTTGATTCTCTAAAAGAGCTGTCTCCCATTCAGGAAAAAAAAAAAAAAAAAACAGTTAATGGGTTTATTATTACCCCGATACTTCTGCTTAAAACCCAGAAAAGGATGCTGAGATTTGGAACTGACCCTTCTTTTAATCTGTTACTCCTTTTGTAGAAACATTGCTTTGGCTATGAATTATTGTGTTTGCCCTTTCTGCCAGTTGTTTTCTTGAAGCTGGGTACTCTGCTACAATGCACTTTTGCCTCTGGCCTTTATCTGTTTTGAAAAATCTGATGCTAACCTTCTCAATAAGGTTCTGATATTCTTTCTTGCCTCTGGCACTTTATAAAATTTATAAATTTTTCCTGCTGTGCAACCAACTAATTCAAACTTCTTACACTCCCTTAACTGGTCTTTATTCAGCCAGTGCTGTATTCTAGATAGAGTCCCACAACATCTCAACTCATGCCATGGAACACATAGGGTAAGCAAAAAGAAAATCCATTTTGGTAGGCTTGAGGCTATGATACAATGGTTAAGCTAAAGCCCAGTTGGACTTCATGGGCATCTAGAGGAGGGGCAAGAACTTTTATTTGGGACATAATCTTGGAAAAGCCACAGTGTTAAAAAAAAAATTCACTGAATTTAGATTCAACAGACCAATAATATAAACTATAATTATAAAGAATAAACTAATTCTAGCTAGTTTACACATTACCTAAACAATACAGAGTAAGGCAAATTCTGGACCTCAATTTTTTCACCTATAAAATCAGGGGATTAAAAAATTAAAAATTTTTAAAAAGGGATTTATATCAAAAGTCCCTTCCACTTTTAACTTCTATGATCCCAACATTTGAGAGAATGTTATCAGACTAGGAGAGTCAAACCAAATCAATAAACATTATGCATCAAGAACTATGCTAAGCACTGAAAAATATAGCCCTTTATCAAAATGGGGATTCCAAAAAGAAATCACCAGTGGGAAAGGAGTTTTTCTTGAAAGGTAACAAAACAGGAAGTGATCCACATCCACTTGCACCTAAAACCCTAGTTCTTCAAGTCATCCGTATTGTAAAGCTCCATTCTACTCTTGGCTAGTCTGGATCTCTGGGTATCCAATCAGGTCTCTGCCTCTTCATTAAGCCCTTCCAATGCCATGAGATTTCACCTTATGCCATTCCCCCAATAAATCACATTTAAGTAGCCTTTACTAAAGGTCCCTGCTGAGACAACAGACTACTGCTGTGTCCAGGAATGAAATATGTTCTATCTTTAAATAAAAGTAGTTTCACTAAAAAAAGACATCAATTATTTTACAATACTATGACATAATGATCCCTTTAGGGACCTTCAAGAAATATGGAGCTCTTTGATCTAACAAAAAAATTTTTAACAATTCAAGAAACAATCATTAAGGGCTTCCTATGAGCAAAGGGAAAGGCACTAGCTATGGTACTTAGAGATTTGGATGTGGGGAGTCTTAGAGATCCACTCCTTGCATTTATTGCTGGGTGACCACCTAAAAGTCATTTAATGTCTCTGAGCCTCAAACAACTTCCAAAATATATCTACTAAATTACAGCCACTCTTTTCAGAAATGAGGTGATTCAGGCCAATTCCAACAGACTTGTGATGGAGGGGGCCATTTGCATCCAGAAAGAGGACTGTGGACTGAATGTGGATCACAACACAGTATTTTCACCTTTTTTGTTGTTGTTTGCTTGCTTTTTGTTTCTTTCTCTTTTTTCCTTTTTGAACTGATTTTTCTTGTACAGCATGTTGATTGTGAAAATAGGTATAGAAGAACTGCGCGTGTTTAACACATATTGGATTATTTGCTGTCTAAGGAAGAGAAGAAAAAATTTGGAACACAAGGGTTTGCAAGGGTGAGTGTTGAAAACTATCTATGCATGTGTTTTGAAAATAAAAAGCTAAAAAATTACAACCACTTTTTTTGGTGAAGCAAGTCTCCATCCCTGGCATACTAATATATACATGATGGGAACTGGGAATCTCTGGCACAAAGAGCTACGACAAAAGATGCTCTTCTCAAGGACTCTGAATCTAATGGGGTGGAAAAGAAGGGACATGTACACTTGGGAAAAACATAAAACTCTCTAAGCCTTGTGAGAGAGAGAAAGGAATAATCATTTATTAAATGCCTACTGTGTACTAAGCACTATACTAAACTTGCAAATACTATTTCATTTGATCCTCAAAAAAATCCTATTTTTATCTCCATTTTACAGCTGAGAAAACTATGGTAGACAGAATTTAAGTGACTTAGCCAGGTCACACACAGTTAGAAAGTGTTAGAGGCTGGATTTGAACTCAGATCTTCTTGACTACAAACCTGACACTCTATCCACTATGCCACCTAGTTGACTCATGAAATAAGGAATAATGGAAAAAGTATAAAAGATATGTTCGAACAAAATATTATGGAATTAAACAAAGACAAATCAATTTCATCTGGAAGGAGAGGGGATCAGGAAAGGCATCATGGAATAAATAGAAATTAAAATGAATTAAAACGAAGGTAGAAAGTCAAATCAACAAGCATTTATTAATTGCCTATATGTGCCAAGCACTATGCTAAGTGTTGGGAATACAAAGAAGAGCAAAAACACCTCTGACAACAACAACAAAATCCCTACTTCTGTTACATTCCAAGGAGTTACATTCCAACATAAAAAACAAGAGGTAAATAACTAGAATATATAAAATAAAGGCAGAGTTGACTGAAAGGTATCCTGTGAGTGGGAGATTATGAGCAGCTGGGGACCTGGAAAAGACTTGAAGAAGGTTTGAGTTATTTTGAAGGGAGTAAGTACCTAAGAAGCAAAGGTGAGAAGGGAAAATATTTCAGGCAGGAAGAGTCAGTACAAAGACATGGGGATTTTATGGGTGAGAAAAAGGAAGTAGGCAGCAAGTGTGGGGGTGGGGGGTTAAGGCATAAGAAAACTAGAAAGAATTTCAAATGCCAAAGTACTTTTATTTGATCCCAGATTGGCATTTATTGAGTGGGGAAGTGATATAGTCAGGCCTATGGTTTAGGACAATCATGAGTGAGAGGTGGACTGGAGTTAGAAGGGACTTGCAGCAGGGAGATCCATTAAAAGGGCTCTGCAATAATCACAGAGAGAGGGGGAGAGCATCTGAACTAAGTTATTGGCTGCGTAAACAAGGAGAAGGGCCCATAGAGGAGAGATGTAAAGATAGAAACTGCAAGATATGATGATTGACAGGATGAGTGGAGTGAGAATGATGGGCCACTGATGACACTAACATTTCAAACCAAAATAACTGGGAAGATAGTGATGCTCTCAACATTAATAGACAACTTCAGAATAGGAGAAAATTTGGAGGGAAAAATGAGTTCTCTTTTAGGTATGTTGAATTTGAGTTTTTGAGCCAAGTAGTTCAAAATGTCCAATAATGAAGTGGTACAGGTATACAAGAAAAAGATGAGGGCTGGATATATAGATCCAGTTATTTACCTGCAGAGAAGTGATCACTGAAGCAACTGGGGCTGATGAGATTGCCAAAGTAAGAAAATATATGGAGAAAAAAAGAGTCCAAGACAGAGTGGTGAGTCCACAGTTAATGGATATAACATGAATAAAAATCCAATAAATGAGATTAAAGGGATTAGATAAGTACAAGATGAGCTAAGAGAACACCTACAAAAACTAAGAGAAGAGAGGCCATTTAGCAGCAAATAGTGATCCACAGGGACAAATACTACAAAGAGGTTGATTAGGATGAGGATTGAGAAATGATCAGTAGATGTGGTGATTAAGAGACACCTGGTAACTTTGGAGAGAGCAGCTTTGGTTGAATGATGAGTTTGGAAGTCACAATTTAATTGTCTCTTAGGTCCCTTTCAGTTCTAAGTTAGATGCCAAATTCCATGCCCTTTACAATATATTCTGGCTCTCATATTTCCATCTTACTCCATTTATAGCCAATTACTCAGAATCCATCATGGTACCCACTCTCTATATTCATTCATTCAATGAATGAATTCACTCAATACACTCAAATTCATTCCCATATTTACATTTATTCAAAGAGCACTGATAAAGCACTTTCTCTATCTCTCTGTCTCTCTGTCTCTCTCTGTCTATCTCTCTCTCTCTCTCTCTCTCTCACACACACACACACACACACACACACACATACCCAAGAAGAAAGATCATTTTTCAGGCCCAGTGATAAGAATTAGAACTATAACTACAAAGCAAAAAAGCTGGACAACAGTGCTTTCCAGCCTTGATCTTGACTCCTCTGTTTCAATATCCTAGATCCTTGAATCCCATTCGTCAAAAAAGCCACATAAATCTGCTAACATGCAGAGTTCTGACTCAAGTGTAATATAAAAAGGAAGGTATACTGTTTGATAAATACAATTCTGAATCAAAATGCCAGCCATGAGATTTATTAACAAGACTATTAATAACATCTGACAATATGGCATTTTAAAATGTGCACAGATGTTTTATATGTGGTACCTCATTCCAGTTTCACAACAAACCTATGAGGTCGACATCCGAGGTGGGTATTAGTACAGTTTAACCAATGAGGAAGCAGTTTCACGGAAGTTTAAATGATTCACCTTTGGTAATATGAGGCCAGTCCTTTGTGGCTCCCACATCCAATATTCTGATCGGCTACTTGGCATTTACCTAGGAGTGGGATGCATTCATATCTCCCCCCAAGTATATCAACTCTCTGGCCTGCCTTTTTATAAACGTTCTATATAATAAAGAAAAATGACTTAATCATTTTTAAAATGCATATGAATACTTCTAACAGTGAAGATATCTCATAATTATAGATGTGTTGTAATTATATTATATATTATATTAATACTATAGATAATATATTAATATATAATATTAATAATAATTTAAAAAATAAAAACACTAGCTACTTCAAAGAACTGTTTTAAAGAAAGGGCCATGTTAATATCAACTGTTGTTATCATTATTAATAATAAGATAGAGTATGCAAAAGGAAACACAGACACATCTTATTAGAAGACAAGCAAAAAAAAAAAAAAAAAAAAAGCATCGTGGAGCCAATAAGTCCAACCATTACAAGCAAACATTGAAACAACCTTGGTTAAAGACATTTGAATGTTCTGTCTCAGTTTTCTCATTTACAAAAATGGGATACAGACTGAACTGTCTTATAGGACTACATTCTTGTACAGTCCAGGGAATTCCACATTCATTAATCAGTTAATGAAGCTTTTTAAATTATTAAAACTAGCTCATACAATTTTCTTTTGGCTACCCTGGCCTTCTGCCCACAAGAGAGTACAATGAGAGTGTCTTAGTGCTAAAACAAAGCCAATGTTCATTTCTACCTCTCTGGTGCAGATATATTCCCCAGAATGGCCCCAGGTATCTGTTTCTGCTTTCACATTATCTAAAGGGAAAGCCATCCAAACACTTTGTATTCTCTATTCTCTGTGTTTCCAAAGGTCAGATGTATACCAAAAATCAAAGACAGAACAAGAGAAATTCAAGATCTTAAAGAGAAAAGGGAAGAACAAACAAAATCATTTTATACTCTTTCCTTTTCTCAGCCAGACTGTATCTGGCAAAATGCCAAAGAGAATGTAATATATTTATAGTGATTTTTTTTTTGCCCAATCTCATTTTAAAATGCCCCATCCCGAGTTATTTAATACCAAAGACTTTCAAAGGAACAACTGAAGGGAGAGTCTAAATAAATTTAGTCTTTTGACTATAAACAAGATTTCCCCTTCTCCAAAATCTACTCCTTCCAGAGCATTAATTTTTCACAGGACAGAAGCTCACAAACTTTTACATTTCAGCAGAGATAGAAATTACAGTATATTTAAGTATATCACAGATCTGGGAAGATACTTACCAGTTCATGATTACCCACAATAAATGAATCCACTGTCTTTCGGTTTTTACAAATAGTGGCAATGCTAACATCAGCCTTATGTATAGGGAATATTAAAGAACATTTTGCAGTCTTTTCATGAAAATCAGGTGTACATTACCTTAATTAAATTCATTTAAAATAATCAAAATGGCATTTTTTAATATAAAATAAGGAAGCAACCCTAAATATTTAAAATTTTCTTTAAATGTAAATGATCATTTTCTGAGCTTGTGGATTCTTCTTTCTAAACGGCTAAAATCCTTAAATTTGCATAAGGTGAATATGGTTTCTAAGGAGACCTCAAGAAACAGGCAGAAAAGGAAATAATCAGCAATCACAACGTTTTGACTCCTTCATCTGAATGTTTCATAGACTTTGAGGAAGAACAGGAAGACAAATGAGCCAAATTATGCAACTTAACAAGATGTGATCCACAAATACCAGCGTGTCGTGCTGCTACTAATGAGAATGGCTGCTGCCTGCCCTCCTATTACGCGGGTCAACGGTTCCTAATAGTCCTGTTTTCTCAACTTGTGCTTCAGCTCAGCTGAACTGAATGCCCTTCCTCAGCTCTGCAAATGCCAGCTTATAGCTACGCTGCAGGCTGCCAGACCAGAAAGCAGCCCAAGGCCAGATTCCAGCAGAATGTGTCTCTCACTTTGCAAGCTGGTACAGCTCTAGAAAACTACAGGATGTTGTCTGTCTCCACAGGGGAGGGACAATTCTCCAAGTAAAGGCTGTGCCAATGGGCAAGTGCAGAGTGCTCTTCTGACCGTGCCCAATGTGCATTCCCCCCAGAGTTATACAGTTAACAGGAGCTCTAGTAGGTCAGCCAGGCTAGCAGTAAAAACTGGCACAGATGGAAGGCGTTCAAAAAAATGAGGGTGAACCCGAAGGAAAACCAGGCAGCAATATTGGGCAAGCTCACCAAATAAAATCAGGATTATGCGAGGCTTTGCTTGTGGAGGTTTTTTGGTGGCTGCTTTTTAAATCATGGAAAGCGAGTTTTTTTGTATAAGGCTATATGCTGAACGACATCACTGCCTCCTGTGTACCCTCCACAGGTAATAGAAATTTTTATTTAGGGATTTAACAAAGGAAAAGGACCCCACCGCACCTTCACCAAGCAAATTAAATAGGAAAACAAAAAGAATGTAAGCCTAGTGAATGACAATTGACTGCAGCTCTTGCATTTGCTTTCAAGATTATTGTAGCCATTCATTAAGGATACTGATGATTTTTCTAAGACAAATAAAATTGTTCTGCTTTTATTTGAAGTTTATATAAATATTTATATATATTATATTTATACATGAATATAAACTCATGATTCCAAGTCATGGTTCAATGGATGTAGGAGCTTGCTCTTAATGATTCAAATATTCCCTTTGCTAGGGTAGATTATAACCCATCCACAAAAAGTTCTCTCATTTGTAGTTTTTATTTGTTCATTTGAATATTCTCAAATCCCCTTTTTGAGTAAGGCAGTTTGAATTAATGAAAAGCCTAATTTGTATGAACACCTTAAAGCCAACAACTGAAATAGGGATAAATGGGAGAAGAGACTAGATTCATCTTGACCTTCCAATACATTTATTGTCTGAAGCATACATCTTCTTTTTTCTACCAATTATGTAAGTTTTCTGATAGGCTTTTTTTGTATCATGCAAGTCCTGCCCTAATGCTGGGTCTGTAGAACTGCTCAGAAAAGATAAACTGAATGGATTTATCTAGACCTTCTGTAGAATATGGCCTAATTTAGGAAGCAATCAAAGATTGTAAGCAAGCTATCTGGGTATCAATCTGGCTAATCAATTAGAGATGCAAGCATATAATCTGTAAGGGAATTTTTCTTCCTAATCAATATCAATAAACACACACACATAGTAGCTCACTGATTTGCAAATAGGTTTCCTTTGTCATCCTATGTATTTTTAATTTATGCACTTTATTTTATGCATTAATTTTTTTAAATGTATGCATCTATGCAAAAAAAAAAAAACCCATAGACTTCTCCAGCCTGCCAAAAGGGGTCAATAACACCCATACAAAGGTTAAGAACATTTGCATGAAGGCATACTCATAAAGAACCAGGAAATAAATATGGCTAAGATACAGCCCAGGATGGATGTAAAGAGGCTTCATACTGTTTTATGGCACGTTTAGAAGAAAAGCTGCATTGGTACAATGGCATGGACACTAATCTGGGAGGCAGGAAACCTCAGATCTGGTTCTTCTCAGACAAAATTAGCTACATAGCCTTGAGTTTGCTGTTTAAAGCAGCTAATAGAATTCTATGCCCAAAAGGAACCCTAGAGATCAAGGGTCCATCTTCTTCTCTTATAGGGAAGGAAAATGGATCCCCAAGAGATTATCTTGGGCAAGTCATTTAACCTAGGCTAACCTCAATTCTCTTCTAAGCTAACATCAATTCTCTTCATTTGCAAGTTAAGGAGAGTGAACTAGCCACCCTCTACCGCATTCTTCCTATCAGGTTGGTCACATAGTGTAAAAAGACTTCCTGAAGCAAAAGCCTATTAATTTTATAAAGACAGCTAAAAGATACTTTTCCTATATTTCCTCCCTAGAATACCGAGTTTCTTTGAATATGGCCTCCAAAAATAAAATAAAGCAATGGAGGATCAAAATCTACCCAAAAAATCTTTGTTCATTTAAAATGAACACATGCAAAATTTTACTCACATAGAGACAAATGGTTCTCTTTGCACCATTAACAGAGAAAGGAAACTACTATAGAGGTAGGGCTACAATTATCAGAATAAACCTTCATCTGAAATTGGGTATAGAGGGAGTAGCTGCAGGTCACTTTATTGGGAATGATTCTATCCCACTTCCACTGGGGAAATGAGCATGTTAGGCAATATTAAAAAGCTGTTAAAGAGAAAAAAGCCTGAGGTGCTGGTGACTGAATGACTTCCCCACCTACCTCCCTAAATTGAGTTATGGGGGAAATTCTGAAGGGCACTGAGCTGAATGCAAAGTGAACACTCTCTGCAGGCTGACAAGTGAAGCATTTCAAACGCCCACTTAACTCACTTGTAATCAAGGAGCTAAAGAGCCAACAGCAGCCAGCCTGCACTGCCACAAATCAGTAAGGAAAGGGGTTTAGCCGAATACAGAGCTGCTGTTTGGACTGAAGAAGGAAGTCACCATGGAGCTTCTTTGGGAAAGACAAAGAATTCCTGTACAACTCCTCCAGGAGTTTCTGAGAGAATACTGTGGGAGCTTCGTTCATTCATTCAGCATGCACAAACGTGTATGCACACGTGTGCATATAAACATATTTACTACACAGATGCCCTGTGAACCCTATACATGTGTTCTTATGCAGTACATACATACACCTATATACTTATGCATATATACATTCATATACACACACATAAACACATATTTACACACAGAACCATAGATCTGTATGTGTATACACTTATGTATGTGGGTTCATATACTCCTCAACACATACACATATACATATAGTTCTCACTTTATGTAAGTGAATCTTCTGTAGTTATTTGTCTCAGTCTCTTCCTGACCCATCTGTGGTTTTCTTGGCAAAAATACTGGAATAGTTTGCCGTTTCCTTCTGCAGCACTTTTTACAGATAAGGAAACTGAGGCAGTTACCTGCTCAGAGCCACACAGCTAACAAATGTCTGAGGTCAAATTTGAATTCAGATTTTCCCGACTCCACCCTACCACCTAGCTGTCCTTTGAACTCTATGTAAAAATGGCAAACTTCCATCAGCAAATGGTTCAAGAATACAAGGGGGTTTGGGATAGAGAAGCAAAAGAAGGAGAACTCAAAAGCTGGGGACAGATACACGGGGGCCTGGCCAGAACTGAGGAGAAGAAGGCTTGTGGGGGCCACACAGGAGAGAGGATGGGGATGGGCAACCCCTGAGTCAAGTGGTGGGTGGTCTGTCTGCATCTCTGTTGGCTGCTGATTTGGAGAATTATTTATGAAAAACCACATTTGCATGGTGTGACTTTTTAAAAAGTAAAAATTGTCATATATATATATACATACACACATACATACATACACAGATATGATTGTTCATATATGCACAATATAATTATATATATACATAATTTATAGATATATAAATACACATACATGGATGTTATATACTTGCCTTATACACATGCATACCTAGTCTGAGATGCACAGTACACACATAAACACATTGATGTGACATTCATGTACATATATGAACTCCTTACACACGTATACAAGCACAACACTCACTTATACATGTGCACATGTATGCATATATTATATTACACACATATGCATATTTTAAAAATATACAAGTAGGACATAGTGGACTGAATATTGAACTTGAAGTCCAGAAGACCTGGCTTCTCACACTTAGTGCTCACACTGTGAGCATGTTATTCAACCTCTCTGCGCTTCAGTTTCCTTATTTCTTTTTCTTCTTCTTTTTTCTTGAGGCAATTGGGGTTAAGTGACTTGCCCAGGGTCACACAGCTAGGAAGTGTTAAGTTGGGTCCTCCTGACTTCAGGGGCTCTATCCACTGAGTCACCTTGCTGCCCCAGTTTCCTTATTTCTAAAAGAAGAGAATTCCTGGAGATGTTTGGGAGGTGCCTGGGCCTGGATCTGTGGTTTCATATGACAATGAGGAACTGTCCCCCAAAGCAGAGCAGTACCCCATCTCTGTCACGACCTTAAAGGGCTGCTGGGACATTCAGAGATTAAGTGACTATCCCAAGCTTCCATAGCCGCATGTATCAGTAACCAGAATTGACTCCTGTTCTTCCTAAATTAGAAAAGAGCCCTCTGTACCTCACTTTGCCACACCTACTTCCTCTATGTGGAAAAGAATACCTAGATAGTAAACTGAGCTTGGATGGTGGGTGGTAATTTGTTGATCCCTGTTATGGAGCAATGCAAGAGGTATGCTGGTAAAATGGACAGAGGGGGAATATTTGCCCATATTTTTGTTTAATCCACATTATAAGCACTTTTCTTAAGTCTAGTTAATCAATAAAACAATAAATCAAACTTTTTTGTAGTAATTTCTGAAATGATTTAAATGCTCACTGTGATAATTTAACAGTACAGTTAGAGCTGTCTCCAGCACCACCTGCTTATATACTATAGAAAATTTGCTATAACCAGTCAGAGCTCCTATTGTGAGCAGCCTAATTACAGGTTCTCAGTTATTCCAACTCTTAAACTTATCCTCTCATCCTTGCCCCAGCAGGGCCTGTAGAAAGGAAGAACAGAGTACACATTCAGCTTCACACACTTATTACCTGTGTCATCCTGGGCAAGAAATTTAACCGTTTGCCTCAGTTTGCTCATCTATTTAATGAGCTAGAGAAGGAAATAGCAAATTGCTCCAGTTTCTTTGTCTAGAAAACCCCTAATGGAGTCATGAAGAATTGGACACAAATGAAACCACTGAATAACAAAGAAGTTTAGAAGGGAAGATTTAGGGAGAAATATAATGAATTCCCTTTTGGATGTGTTATTTCAGGTGCCTGAGGGACCTCAAGGTGGAGATTCCAAAGGGTAATTGGTAATGTAAGATTGGAGTTCAGAAGATAGATTAGGGTAGTATATATAGATTTAGAAATTTTCTTCATAAAGATAACAATTTAACTCATGGGCATTAACAAAGGTACCAAGAAGGAAAGGGTGTGTGTGTGTGTGTGTAAGCTATCCACTTAGCTTTTTTTGTCAGGAGTTATTTTGATAAGCATAAAATGTGTATCCTCATCAATGTCATTTAAAAATGCTAAATATCACAGTGCCAAGGGTGTACCACTAGGGAATTATGCTAGAGTCCATCCTTCACATTAATAATAAGTCATGAATATTGTTTCATTTAAATTGAATATTTTTAATCAACCTAACAATCAATCTTGTAGAAAAGGATATCTGAAGCTTTGTTAAATAATTTTCTGAAATCAAGGTAAACTACAGTTACACCAATCCTCTGATTTATCGCCCTATAAATCTGTCAAGATAGGAAATAAGGTTAATCTGTCCTGACCTGTTCCTGAAGATACAACCATTCTGGATTTCTTTGTGTGTGTGTGTGTGTGTGTGTGTGTGTGTGTGTGTGTGTGTTACTTTGACTTTGGCAAAGAATATTTCCACATACCAGGAAAAACACAAAAAGAGGATTGTATATAAAACCATGAATCTGTTGCATCCAGCTTTTTTTTATTTCATGAAGTATAAAGCATATTAGTTCCAGAGTAGTACAGCTTGTCTTTGTTTTATTCTGAACCTCCTTTATGTTACTTTTTGTGCATCATTGTTAAATTCTTCATTGTTCTTTTTCTTCTCATTTTTTGGCATTGTTATCATTAGCTCACTCTCCTTCCTGCCTCTTCCCCCTCCAAAAAAATCCCTTTCCTTTTAACAAGATAATAGAATCAAGCCAAAAAAAAAAAAAAAACTACATATGATCATGTCCAAAAGATTATATCTCATTCTGCACTTCATGACTATCACTTCTCTGTCAATAAGTAGGAAACATGTTTCATCATTAGTCTCCAAGAATCATGGTTTATATTCCACTATATTTATTGAAGTTGTTTCAATTAATCCTTAGTTCACTCTTTAGGACTCTCTAAATAAACCATCACATTATCTGCAAAAAACAATAATTTTCCTGTTTCTGATGTTTACTCCTCCAATTCTGTTTTTCTTATTTCTAGAATTAGAATTTCTAGAACTATATCAAATAACAGAAGTGCTTCTAAACTTCTTTTCTCTACTCCTAATCTTTATGGGAAGCACACTCTACCTTCTTGTAATGATGGCTTGTAGTTTTAGATAGATATTATATATATACACACACACACATATATATCATCTTAAGGATCCATTAATTCCTATGCTTTAACATAAAAATATTCTTTTTAACATAAAAGAATACTGTATCTTTCCTAAAATTTTTTCTTCTCCATTAAGTATGTAATTTTGTTTTTATTAACATTCTACTATTATTTATGATTTTCTTAATATTGAACTAATCTTACACTCTTGGATAAAAAAACATCAAATGTGGTCATAATATATGGTATTTTTTAAATGTCACTGTAGCCACTTTATTGTCATTGTATTTAAACTTTTTGCATGAATGCTAATTAAAGGTATTGTTCTATAATTATGTTTACTTCATTTCTCCCTTGTTTAGCTATCAAAACCAACAGCTAGATGGCCCAGTGAATAGAGCACCAGCCTAGAGTTCAAATCCAGCCTCAGATACTTGACATTTACCAGCTACTGTGTGACTCTGACAAATCACTTAACCCTGACTTCCCTTCTCCTCCCCATAAAAAAAGGAAGAAAAAGAAAAAAGACCATATCTGTGTCATAAAACATTCCATAAAAGAAATCTGATAATTTTCCCCCAATTTTTATAGTTTATATACTGTTGAAAGTCATTGTTCTTTGAATGCCTGATAGAATTTGCTTATAATTACATCTGAAGAATCAAATGATACACTTTGTACACAAGTACAACTAGCACAAATAACTAGACTGTAAAGGTTAGTCCTCTGTCCCAACATATGCATCAAGCTCTATATGAATTAAAAGGAAATGAGAAGAAAAATACAAAGTATTTGCATATGTTCCACAGAAAGAGAAAGAAGGAAGAAACGAAATTGTAGGGAAGGAGGACTGAATCAGATAGTTGCCCACACCAGTCCCATACATCAGGACCATACAAATCATGACTGTTATCTTTCAGATGTATATAATGGGGAGGAGATGGTATACAGCTCCTTACTTGCTCAAAAAAGATGTTTAAAAATGGTTCTCACAACTCAAAAATTTTAAAAACAAAAAAAGTAAAAAGTAGGGAAACAGATTTAAAGTGTCCCATTTAAACCATGCTATATCTCAAGTATATGAAATTTTGTTATGTTATATCTCACTCTCCAATTTTTATTTTTAGCATTAAATGTTTTTTCTCTACTATCATTCTCAATCCAGACAGTAATACCTGGTACTGCACAGATAACAAAAAGAGTGAAATTAACATTCTTTATTGTTTACCAGTAAATCTTACTAATTCTGGCATGTAACAGCTCCCTTCAAAGTATATCAGATATGCAGCCATTGATTAAATAGTCTTTGCCATGAACTCTAGACAGTCTGAGAACAGGCAACCAAAGGGGGGGGGGGGGGGGGGGGGGAAAGAAGTATTTCCATAAACAGTAAATCCTTAAATCTGTGCACATAGATATGTTTAGGTATATCTTTTAAATTCATAACGCTTCTGCTTTTGGATCACCCAAATTTTGTCTCTTTTCTCCTTTAAGTATCCCAGGTATGAGGAATACCACTCTCTTCCTCTCCCCCTTCCTTCTGGCCCTCTTTATTCCCTCTAGGTGAGAAGAGAGCTCTCAAGATAATTTTAAAACAATCTTTTAATGCCTAAGAGAAAGCTTCTTAGATAAAAATCCAAGGTGATTTTGAAACCAGGAATCAGTGAAGTTTGATCACAAGCTCAGAAATCCTTCATTTAAAACGACTATTGATTCATATATTTTTCCTCACAAGGAAATTTGGAAAAAAAAAAAAAAAAAGGCATGTTTTAACAAAACAAATGCCAGATCTCCTCTATTTCAAACAGCCAGTGACTACAAAGACAAAACAAATAATGCTTTCTTTGTTCTCATGGTCAATCTTTTTCATTATTTAACACAGTGTAACATCAAGCAAGAGCAAATAGTCCTACCACAACCCATGAGTATAAAATCTAGTCACTCCTTCCCCCCACCCTCATATCCATTAGAAAATAATTCTAACAGAATAATAGCAAAAATGTCAGTCCCCACCGCATACAAATAACAAACCTAACAATAAAGACAAAAACCATACAACGGAATAATTAGGCAGTCACCTAATAAATGCTCAGTGAAATTAGCTCTCGGAAACATCTTTCTGTGGCAGAGAAGCAACAAAAACTACCATCCCAGAAAAAGGAAAGACTAGATAGTGTGGTGATAGATAGAGCACTGTACTTGGGGATCAGTAAAACTACATGGATAAGAGTCAAACCAGGAGCATGAGGCTTGGAGAGGTCGCAAACTGTATCAATGGAAAAAATACTCTGCTGGGGAAAACACAAAACTCTATCTATTTATCTATCTAGCTATCTATCCTTATTTTCTCCCTCCCTCCCTCCTCTCTCTCTCTCTCTCTCTCTCTCTCTCTCTCTCTCTCTCTCTCTCTCTCTCTGTCTGTCTCTCTCTCTCTCTCTCTCACACACACACACACACACACACACATTCACATTGATGGTACTTGATGCAAGATACATTTTAGTGTTTTGTGGGTATATTATATCTAAGTATCAATATTTGGATGAGTTGTTAAGCCTTTCTTTAATTATCGTACTTTTTGTTGATGTACTCTGCTTGCATTTCTCATAAAATTTTGGCTTACAAAACCACAATCTCTCTTTTCTCTAAACCTGAAGGATATTTTAAGGCATCTTTGTGACCTCCTCCTCCGCTTCCTTCTTCTTTCTCTCTCTTTCTCTCCCTTTCCCCCTCTCTCTCAGGAAAAATGTGAGCAAAACTAAAGCAAGAAACAAATAAGTAATTGAGAGGTGATACTTTCTGTCACCAACCTTACTAGCTACTTTTGCAGCCCTAAGAAAGACTCTATATCTCACTTTCTTTAGCCCCAAAATGGGTGTAATGATGTATAGTCTCTATTATAGTAGTATGTGATCAAATGAGACACTATTTGTATAATGTTTTGCAAATCTTAGAAATAGTGTATAAGTTAGCTATTAATAGCTTTATTAGTTTTGAAAAGTGAAAGAAAACAGACAACCAAGAGAAAAAGTTCTCCTAATATCTTTTCAAAGAGTTAATCTCTTAGCAAGATGTAATTAAGCACCTAAGTTATGCCCTGCCAGGCACAGGCATCACAAATACAAGGAATAAAACAATCCCTACTCACAAGGAGCTTCCATGCTAAGATGAGGGAGACAGCAAGTCCATTGATAAAAACAGAATAAATTTGTTGTTCAGTGTCTCATTCTTTGTGACCCATTTGGAATGTTCTTGGCAAAAATACTGGAGTGATTTGTCATTTTCTTCTCCAGCTTATTTTGTAGATAAGGAAACTGAGGAAAGCAGGATTAAGTGGCTTACCCAGGATCACACAGCTAATAAATGTCTGAGGCCAGATTTGAACTCAGGAAGATGAACCTTCCCGATTCCAGGCCAAGGCATTCTATCCACTGTGCCAGCAACAGAATAAATATAAAGTGAATAAACTGAATAAACAACAAAGTAGCTAAACATGATGCAGGATGATGTGGGAAATGATGTGGGAAAAGAAATCACTACCATATGGAAAGCTCAGGGAAGGCTTCCTGGAGGAGGCTGTGCTTGAGCTTGAGCCCTGAAGGAAAGGAAGGATTCTGAGTCACTGACTCAAAGGTGAGGTAGGTGTACATTCCAGGCATGGGAGATGGAGTATTGTGTGTAAGGAACAGAGAGAAAGCCTAAATGAAAGACTGCATCAAAGAAAATAAGATTCAGAGAAGCTGGAAAAATGGGTTGGGACAAGTTTGTGAAGGATTTGGAAAGCTAAACAGAGTTAATAAATCAAACAGCACTTATTAATCACCATGTGTATGTCAGGTACTGTGCTGAGGACTAGGAATACAAAAACAAATGAAGATTTTTATGGAGCTCACATTTTAAAGGGAGAGACTACATGAAAACAACTACATATGAACAAGGTATAGAGAATAAATTAAAAACAATCTCAGGAAAGTCACTCAAATTAAGGGAGTTGGGAAAGGCCTCTTACAGAAAGCAAATTTTCTCTTTTCTCTTTTCTTTTGGTTTTGCTTTATTGTATCTTAATTTCTCATAAAGTCATTAGTTTTCCACTTGCTCAATTCTAATTTTTAAAGAATTATTTTCCTCAATGAGCGTTAGTATCTCCTTTCCCAATTGGCCAGTTTTGCTTTTTAAGGAATTCTTCTCCTCAATAGCTTTTTATATATCCTTTTGCACCACTCTCAATTCTTTTACTAATTTTTCCTCTATCTCTCTTAATTGATGTTCCAAGTTCCTTTTCAGTTCTTCCATGGCCTGAGCCCAATTCTTATTTTTCTTTGAAGCTTTGGATGTAGGAGCTTTGATTTTTTTTATCATCTTCTGAGTGTATGTTTTGATCCCCCTTGCTACTATAATAACTTTCTATGGTCAGAAACTTTTTCTGTTGTCAGCTCATCTTCCTAACCTATTACTTAGCTTTTAACTCTTTGTTAAAGAAGGGCTCTGTCTCCAGGGTGAAGGGTGCACTCTCTCAAGCTTCAGGGATTTTGTGCAGCTGTTTTCAGAGGTCCTTCTAGGATCCTGACCAGAAGCCCCCTTTTCTGCCCTGGAGCCGGAAGGAGTGTCCCCACCTTACAGAAGCTGTAAGATCTAGGGTGCTAAAGCAAGACTCCTGCTTTGCTGATGCTGTGCTGGAGGCAGGGCTGTGCTGGTGCAGCTTGTTCTGGGAATGCACACCAACTCCCACTCTGCAGCCTTAGACCTTTTCTGCTGAGCTTCTAAGTTGCCTTCAGCTGGAAAATATTCAATGCCATCTTTTTGGGCGTTCTGTTATTCTAAAAGTTGTTTGGAGTCATTATTTAAAGGGATTTGGAGCAGTTTGAGGGAGAGGTTGGTTAAGTTCCTGCCTTTACTCCACCATCTTGGCTCTGCCTTTCCCAGGAGGTTAATTTTAGTTGAGACTTAAAGGAAGCCAGAGAAGTCAGGAAGCTGAGGATTGATTGGTGAAAATGCAGAGGAGTAGGAAATAGAATGTCTTGTTTAAGGAACAACAAGGAAGCCAGAATCACTGACCATCACATATCATTTCATATACGTGGAGTAGAGGAAGGAGAAAGAAAAATGGAAATGGGGTGGGGAAGGAAAGGGAGTGAATGAAGGGATCTGAATGCAAAACAGAGTGTTTTATATTTGATTTTGAAGCAAAAGGGAGCCAGTGGAGTATATAGAATGGGAGATAGGGAGGAGCAGTAGTAACATAGACCTACATTATAAAAAGTTCACTTTGCCAGCTAAGTAGAGAATGGACAGGAATGAGAAGAGACTGGAAGCAAAAGAACCAACTAGAAGATTATTATAATACTGTGAGTGAGAGATGATGAGGGCCTGTCGCCACAGTGGGAGCCAATCTCAGAAGAGAAAAGGATGTGTACACATGTGTTTTAAAGGTAGCTTTCATAGGACTTGGAACAGATGGAGACAGCGAGTACAGGGAAGAGCCAAAGATTAAACTTAGGATGTGAACCAGAATGACTGCTAATACAGTCAGTCAACCAACTAGAATTTATTAAGCATCTACTATCATGGCTCTGTATTAAGCACCCTGGAGAGAGCAAAGTTAGAAAGAGGGGAAGGCTTGAGAGGAAAGATTATAGAGTTTATACGGTTCAGTTAATATAGAGGGAGTTCTATTTTAACTTAGAGGCAACAGAGCCACCAAAGATGATAGGGCAGAGGACTGACGTGGTCAGAGTTATGCTTAGGGAATATTATTTTGACAGCAGAGCAGAGGATGGACATAAGAATCAGGGAGACTCATCAGGAGAATATTGCAATAATCTAATGGAGAGGTAATGAGGAAATGAATGAAGGTGGAAGCTTTGTGAAGAGTAAGAAAATGTGAGAGATAGAAATTGCAATATTTGACAACCGATTAGACATGTGAGTTGAAGGAGAGTGAGGACTTCAGAACCGTTACAAGCCTGGAAGATTAGAAGGGTAGTATTTTTGACAGAGGTAGGATTTAAACTCAGGTCTTCATATGGTGGAGTTAATTCTCCCTCTCCCCCCATTATAATATAAAGTGGGATAGAGAAGGATAATGTTATATATACATATACACATATGTATGTTTTTTTAATTTCCATCATTATACAAGAAACTTTCTCACCCCTCCCCCTCTACCTTTTTAAAGTCTAAATCCTACCTCAGATATTTACTAGCTATGTGATCACAGTCATTAACTTCTAATTGCTTCAATTTGCTTAATCTGCAAAAATCTATAAAGCACCTACTTCCAGGACTGTTGGGAAGCTCAAATGATATCTTTTTTTTTAATTTGTCTTTTTTAAATAATAAGATTGGCTTTATAATCTTAAAGCACTATATAAACTCTAACTATTATTATCATTATTTCAAGGGACAACAGACTTCAGTATGTTGCCCCTGTCTTAAGTAATCACAGAATCATGGATTTAGCTCAAGAAGTAATTCAAAGAAAATGAGGAGCTATAAGGAATCATGTTACTCAGGGTCACAGAGTCAGTAGCAAAGGCATAATTAAAGCCCAAGATCAAATCTGATTTCTAACAAGGAACCCTGAGAAGGACTCCACCATCTTTCTAGTCATCCAAATGGGAAGTCACCTCTGAAGCTCTGCTCTTCCACATCCTCACACCCCACTCCAAAGGTACAATCAGTTGCTCGGGACCTCCACAAAATCATTGGCCATCATTCCCTTCTCTCTATTCAAACAATCATCATTCTTCCTCCTTCCTGGACAATCATAATCAGTTCCCCTCCCCCATCCACTCTCATGCAGCTGCCAGAATAGTCTTCCCAGGACACAGATCTAATCTTGTCATACCCTGTCTCAAAACCATCATTATTAATCTCTAAGCTAAAAGACAAACTCTTTTAGCTGCTTTTACATGTAAGGCCCTTTCTAGCATAGCACCAGCTTACCTTATTTCACATTCTTCCCATTCATGGATACTACACACAAGCCAGATTTATTTTTTGTTTCCCAAACTCATGCTAACTGCCATCTTCAAGCTCACATGCAGATCATCCACCTGAATCTCACTCTCTCCTCAATTTCAGACTTTCAGACTCATCTCCCTTTACAATTCAGCCTACATGTCACCTCCCCAATTTAGATTTCTTTAAATCCTAGATGAAGAGATAGGGAACTTTTGGCCTGCAGGCCATATAAGGACTGTGAAATCATTTGCTAAGGAGACCACAGGTAATGATGAGTTCAAAGCTAGATACAACCTCCCATTACTTGAGTTCTATAAGTTTGATAGTTTTATATGATCCTCAAATGATGTTATAAATATCCTAATGGCCCTTGGCAGAAAAAAAGTGTTCCACTCTTGCCCTAGATAATGATGTCCTATTCTTCCTCAAATATTGCTTTTCCCTTTACCTTAACAGCAGACCATAGGATAAGCTATCACCTTGTATCATACTTATCTGAGTATCCTCCCTATCCCTCATCTTGACAGACTGCTTACTTTTTTTATTTTTATTTTTGTCTTTGTTCCCCAGTGCCATAGCACAGTTCCTGATATGTTGCAGGCATTCAATAATCCTACCTTTCAGTAAGTATAAACAAGATACATGTTTGTTAAATTTGTCTAACCTTTAAATCAATGCCCTGTCTGGATGAGATGGAAAAAAGTATACAATTTCATTAAAAATACTTTTATATGGCTGTGTTTCCAAATCATTACTATGAATGAATTAGCCTATTAAAACTGAATCTCACTTGAAATAACAGATCACCACCTATTATACATAATATATTAAACGCAACTAGCTGATCTTGTATGGGTCCCTAAAAGGAAACTCAGGCTAGTACATAGCAAGAGCTTAATGATTTTGAAATAACAATAATAAGAGCAGATTGTCTACGCATAGAAAAATAGTAAGGTAGAAGGATAACCAATAAAATGACTGTAAAACATTTCATATCAAAGGGTATATAACAATAATAAGTGCAAAGGATATAATGGACAAAATACAAGAAGATTTACCAAACATCGAATTCATGATAAACTAGAAATAGAAACAAGGAAATATAAAACCAACAAGAAACTCAAGCAATGGGTTCACACTCACAATGAACAAAGAAAACAAGTGCCATCCCATGACTCACCATAAAAGAAAAAGACATGAAAAGAATGTTATTTTTTTTAAGTAACACTAAAATAACCACAAAAGGAGAAAAAAAGAAGGGGAAAAAAATCATCACTCAAGATATAAGGAATGGAAGAAGGCATAGGACCCCTTTTCAAAACAAAATAGATGGTTACTCATCCAAAAATCAACAGGTAAGAAGAAATTAGAAACCTGAAATAAAACCTTGTACTTGACACAGACCAATGAATATCAGCTACAGCTTCAGATATTTAACTTGTCACATCAATAATGTTACTAGTGAAATTCAAACCACAAGTCAGGACAAACCGAACTCTTAGAGAAGACAGTAACAATTTTTAATTTAGATTGTGTGGAATGGGCAATTTAGAACTGGATCAGCTTGTATTTAAGTAGTCAAAGTCCTGAATACTTCCTTTCAAGAACAGTAGAACAAAATGTCAGGAGATATTTTATATTTAACTGTTAAGACATTCACTTTTTCAGTATTATTTCTATTTATATTTCCTTTTTAAACTTTTTTGAGATCCAAATTCTCTTCCTTCCCCTAGCCTTTTCCCTATCCATTAATAAGGCAAACAATATGTTACTCATTAATATGTGTAGTCATGCAAAACATGTTTATATTAGCCATGTTGCAAAAAAAAAAAAAAAAAAAAAAAAAAAAAGCCAAAAAAACAGTCAAGGTAAAAAACATAATGCTTCAGTCTGCACACAAAGTTCATTAATAATCTCTGTGGGACAGCACTTTTTATCGTTGGTCCTTTGGTACTTTCTTGAATCATTGTATTAACCAGAATAGTTAAGTCTTTCAAAGTTGATTACCATCATAGAATTTTTATTATTGTGTACAGTGTGTACTAGTTCTGCTCACTTCATTTTGCATCAGTTTGTCTAAGTCCACCCAGGTTTTTCTAAAACCATTCTCTGTAATTTCTTATAGCATAATAATATTCAATCATAATCATATATAATTGGTTCAGTCATTCCCCAAATGATAAACATATTCCAATTCTTTGCTACTTCAAAAAAGAGCTACTATAAATACTTTTATACAAATAGGTTCTTTTCCTTAGATCTTTTTGGGATGTAGACTTAGTAGTGATATTGATTAAGTCCCAGGTAGATGGGTGGGCATTAGTAGGGAGAGCCTGAAACACTGATATAATTAAATAATGCCAGGAACAAGCAGGAAAGGTACTGATGAGATCATTTCAACCTTACGTGAGACTTTTATTTTTAAATAGTCTTTTGTTCAAGTGTACTTTTGATTATAATCCCACCCAAAGTGGAGCTCTTAAGAAATCCCATTTTATTGTAACTATCAGGAAACCAAGTTATGGCAAACCCCCAAGGTTATATTTCCCCTATAAAACATCTGCCCAACATATATAGCTCTTTACTAAATCTCTTTTCTGGTTAGCCTGCCATAATTTCCCAACTCCTGGTATCTTTCTTCTAAACCCTCCTCTGCTCCATCCCCTCATGACTTCTTTCTCTATGTTATAGCTAATCTTTTAGGGTGCTAAATCCCTTTTAGGGTTAGCACACTAATCAGTGGTATAATCCCCTTCCTCTGTTAACCTCTTTTGGAGATTAGTCTGCTAACCTCTTCCATGGATTTAGCCTGACAGACAATGGTGTACTCTCACCTAATCACATATTCCCTTTATTGGCTTCTTCCTCTTGGTTAACTGTGAGTTTCACTAGGGAGCTTTTCTTTCCCCTTGTTAATTGTTAAAAACCCCTTTCCTTCCTAACTCCTGTGTATTAATTCATATAAGTAGCATCCTTTTGTAATCTGTGATAGGTAGTTTGTGATGGTTGTTCCATGTTGTGAACTGAATCTCTGTTATGCTATTTTTATATAGTATTCTTTTTTTACAAACAATTGCTCTCCCAAATCTACTTCATATTTACCATTTCTGGTGTCTATTTTACCTCTTAAGAATACTGGTCAAAGAGTATACAGAATTTTATAGCCCTCTGGGATGATATTTTACATTCTTAATCAAAACAAATGTTTAGAAATCAAACAGTGACTTTCCAAACAAATATGTTCAAAGTATATCATCTAAGATTTAACTACTTTAAAAGAAGGGGAAACAAACTAGAAGCCATCTGTTCAGGAATAGTTACCAAGTTGCAGTCTGTGAATGTAATGAAGTATTACTGTGTTATAAGAAATGATAAATACAATGAATAAAGAGAAGCCCAGGTAGATTTATATGCTTAGATGAAAAGTGTAATAAGCAAAAGCAGACAAGCAGTACCACCAACAATCACACTGTAAACAGAAGAGAAAAAAAGATGGTCAAAAAAAAGTGCTGCAAAATTATAATGAAGTCCAGCCTCAATCAAATAATCCCCCATTTTGCATAATTAGAGACTAGGGCTGTAGAACACTACACACAATGTCAGACTTCTCTGATATGTTGATAAGTTTTGCTGATCTATTTTTATTGTGATCTTTAAAAAATTTTTGTTTTACATATATTTAACATGTATTGGATTACCTGCCATCTAGGGGAGGGGTGAGGGGAAGGAGGGGAATATGGAATGCAAGGTTTTGCTGAAAAATTACTCATGCATATGTTTTCTAAATAAAAAGCTTTAATTTAAAAAAAAAGGAAAAGAAGAAAAAAGTAAAATAAAATTACTATAAAAAATAAAATTTTTGTTTTAAGGAATGGGTCTCTGGAAAAGGAAATGGGAGAGATGCTCTGGGAAATATATAAAAATAAAAAATATGAATAAAATGTATTCTTAAAAATATTTAACTGTTATAAGACTATATCTAAACTTTTTTATTCTTAGTGAGAATATTTTCAATTGGAAACAACAACAACCAAAAAAACCTCAAGGAAATACTACATACATCCTTCACATATTGGTTTAAAAATAGAAGAACTGGGCAAAAATACTATTAAATATATATATATTAGCCCTTAGCATACATTTTATCAGGATCAGTTAAATGAATCCATTTGGAAAACAAAAAACAAAAAACAAAAACAGATTTGCCCAGATATCAATTTTCCCAGATTGAAATGATCACCATTTTCTTGTACTGGTTTACAAGCAGGCAAAAAAGGAAAATAAATCTTCCTCAGAAGTAAGAGAAAATGCGTCACTGCCTGATGAATAAGGATGACATTTGGCTCTACTTAAGGATCTGTGTAATATTATGAGAGAGTCCAGATTTTCTGGCTTGGATTTGTTACATATTTAAGTTTAGAATAACCTTCTGGAATATGGTGGCTATTGTACAAAACCAAAATGGAAAAAAAAAATCAAATTTTATTCTTTGGATTAAAGGTTTATTGTCAGCAAGATGCTCTCTCCCTGTGATCCATGTCATGGTACTAGAAATGATCCAGGTGTTTGCACAAACAGAACAGCTCCTCAGCTTCCTAATGACCAGGATATAAAATTTATGTCTGCTTAGCCAACTGTGGATACTTACTTGTTCATTATCCATTTTAATGTGGTCCCAGATTTAAACTTTTTTTGTTTATATCTATCCCTAAACAAACACTGAAGAAATCTGCATGTGTTACAGAAAAAGCTGTAACTAATCTGTCCCCAAAACTATTTTTTATTATGATGGTAAATATTTACTCAAACTTCCTTTATTTTTAACTACTATAAAATGTGACCACTCTAGATTTTTAGATTTCACTTTAAGGTTTCATACCTCCCTCCAATTAGGGGAGGCTATCATTTTCCAAGCATGAAAGTTAGGCAATAAATTGATTATCATGTTTTGTCATGCCAAAAAACATATTGCAACAACTAGATAGTACTGGTAGAGATGGCAGCTAAATCAAACTCAAATTCAAGAAATCTTTTGCTATATGAGATACAACTAAATGAAAGCATCTGGACCTGAGAGTAGAAAATGATTTCGACTTCTCTTTGCTAAACCTAATACAAATCTAACACAAAGTGACAGGTCCACATAAAGAAAACAGCACACCTTGACTATAAAATTCTTTTTTTTTTTTTTAAATAAATAAGAGGAATAGGGATTTTTGCCAAATTCCAGTAGGCTTCATAGCTCATTCTAGATAATGGAGCAAAGGAAAATGAAATTTTAAATACTAGGCTACTTCTCAGATCTGTAAATCTAAATAAACTAACAAGAATGCATATAGATTCTCCTGGCCAACTTTCTAAAAATCATTTCTCCCACATCTAAGAACAAGTAATAGAAAAAAAAAAAAAAATCCTTCCTAAGGATAAATCGCTATGGGGAAAATCCATCAAGAATAACGAGTTTCTGATTCCCCTAATATATGAAAAAATTAAGACCAAGAGGATAAAAGAGTTCATTAATTACTAGAGAAATCCCACCAATTTAGCCTCTAACCTTAGTGGGGGTAGGGGTGAGAAGAGTTGAGGGTAAAGGAAATGCTTTTTCATTGATTTGGGTGGGAAAAATGTAGCTTTTGACTTCAACACAATGATCTATTTATCTGATCTGACAGGGCCAATCAATCTACTTACTTTGATTTATTATCAGTAGTGCTAGAATACTGTTAGTCTTGAGTTAGTGGGGGTAGGGACAAAATCTAGTCATTGGTCCCTTTTGCACAATGCTTCACTTCAACCCTGTCGCCAAACAACTAGAGATTTATGTCTGGCCCAGGTGACACAGTGAGTCAGTGATGAGCCCTGGAACAAAACAAAGATTGTTTTTTAATTGTTTCATATTTACAGATGGTCCACAATGTGCTTAGTCTCTGGAATACTGGCACACTGTTATTTGTCTCCATTAAATCCAGAGTCCAAAAGAAATTAGGATGGTCTTACTGAGCATCAGGCCGAGTTAGGCCCTAAATAAAAGTAGCATTGAATGAAAAAGAAATTTAATACATTCACTGCCTTTTTGTTGTTATTGTTTTGATGAGAATCTTTGGAAGGAGGAGAGAAGCCATTTTAGTTCATAGATTGTAAACTTAGAACTGGAAGGGTCAGGCCATCTTATTTTACAAATAAGTAAACTGAGACCCAGAGAGGTTACAGAGAAGGTTGTAAAGTTACTAAGTATCTAGGGAAGTATCTAATCCTGGTTTTCCTGAGCCAAATATCAAATTCTTGAGAAAATAGAAACAATCATAAGAAAAGTTACTTCCACTTTTAACTATTTAAATATTTTTATCTATAATATCTATTAATGATCTTAGGCCTTCATTTCAGGTTACTAATTATGTTTACATAACTTGAAAAACAATTATACTGAATTCATATTAAAAATATTTCTTAAAAATAAATTCATGAATACCACATTAAAAACCCTTGCTCTAACTGAATACAGACTGAAGAAAATTATTTTCACTTTTTTGTTTTTTTCTCTTTTCTTCTGATTTTTCTTTCACAACATGATAATATGGAAATTTGTTTTACATGATGGTACATGTACAACTTATATCAGTTTGCTTGCTATCTTGGGCAGAAGAGGGGGAAAGGAGCAAAGGAGAAGAATTTGGAAGTCAAAATCTTACAAAAATGAATGCTAAAAACTATCTTTTCATGAAATTGTGAAAATAAAAATATTATTAAGTGAAACCCCCTTGACCTAGATGATTTCAGAGGTTTTTCTAGTTCTAAATCCTATGATTTTATTATGCTATAAGTTTAGAAGTTGAGTGCTGAAGCAGTGTGTATAATATGTCATAGTAGTTGGTATAAATGTGTAGGAGTAAAATTTTTAAAGAAATCAATTACATACACAGTTATCAAAATGTTTAAAAAATAAAATAAAAAAAAAGATTCTTAGACCCAGGTTAACAATCCTTGGTTTAACCACGCAGAATCATTAGCAATTTCCTGACCTCTTCTTGGCCCTCCACTGTCTCTGTAGATCCATACATTTGTCCTCCATACAGGGAACATCTTCACACTGCCGTCTATGGAAATCCTATTCTTCCTTCAAGGTCCAACACAAGCACCATCACATTCTCTAGGAGCCTTCTCTTTCCTCTAAGCCAAAAATGATCTTTCCTTTCTTAAATTTTTTAGGTCATTCCACCTGACTTCATAGGATCATCTTCCACAGAAGAGAGATTTATTCCAACCAGATGAGAAAACCAAGAGTTGAAGGAACTTGCTCCATCATCCATTGGCAGTTATTTGAACCCAGGTCCTTAGACTTCAAACTCATTCTCTTTCTTCTGCATCTTGCCTCTTTCTTTGCACTGGAAATTTTATTATAACTGTGTTGTATTTTAATTATTACAATTGTTTGCAAATGTTTCATCTCTCCTATCAGAATATAAGCTCATGGATGTTAGGGACTGGTTAAATTGTTCTTCCATATCAAGGATTCTTCATCTGAGATCCATGATCTAGAAGACAATGGACAGACTGGAAGGACCTAGAGGAGTGGGGGAGGAGGTCTGTGAACTTGCATAAGAAAAAAAATACTTTATCAATATAATTGATTTCCTTTGTAATCAGTCAACAAACATATACTAAGCCCCTATTTGTGATAGGCACTGTTCTTGACACTAGGGATAGAAAAAGAGATAGCCAAATATGAAAATATGTTTAGAAGAATTGCACATATTTAAAGTTTTTTTTTAATCAAATTGCTTGCTGTCTTGGAGAGGAAGGGAGACGAGTGGGTGAAAAAATTTGGAACACAAGGTTTTTCAAAAGCCAATATCAAAAACTATCTTTAAAAGTATTTGGAAAAATAAAATGCCATTAAAAAGAAAAAAAGAAAAAGAGGTTGAGACAGTCCCTTCCCTCAAGGAGGTTACAATCAAATAGGGGAAATAGTATGCAAACAAATATATACAAACAAATTATATATAGGATAAATAGAAACTAATTAAAAGAGAAGCCACTAGAATAAAGAGAGGTTCAGAAAGACTTCTTGTAGAAGATGGGATTTAGTTAAGGCACTCAGGAAAGTTAGTGGGCAGAGATGAGCAGGGAGAAATTCCAGGCTTGGGGGACAGCCAGGAAAAATACCCAAAGCCAAGGGGTGGACTGTGAAGTTTGTGACCAGTATCACTGGATCAAAGAGTATATGTTGGGTTTAAGGTATAATTCTAGAAAGGCAAGAAGGGGCTAGGTTATAAATAGCTAAACAGAGGGTTTTATACTTGATCTGGAAGCAGGCGGGAGCCACTGGAGTTTATTAAGTCTGAGAGGTGACAGTCAGACCTGCTCTTTCGGAAAATCACTTTAAAGGTTGAATGAAGGATAGATTAAAGTGGGGAAAGATTTGAGGCAGACAGACCCACCAGCGGGCTATGACAATAATTGAGATGTGAGGTGATAAGGGCCTGCACTAGAATGATGGCAGTATCAGAGGAAAGAAAGGGATGTATTTGAGAGATGTTGCCAAGGTGAAATCAATAGGCCTTGGCAACAGGTTAGAGCTGTATTTTATTCTATGTAGTTAAAAATACTGTTCTGAGAAGAAAGAGATCCATAGATTTTACCAGATTGCCAGAATGGCTTACAAACACATGAAAGGTTAAAGAACTTCTATAATAGAGAAGGAGTAAAAGGATTAGGTATTTTATACAACACCTATTATCACTTAATCCTGTTGGCCACAGTTTATTCTTCTGTAAAATGAGTTGGTGAAGGAAATGGCAAACCAGTCCGGTAAAACACAATTGAAAAAATGACTAAACAACAACAAAATATGTAGCAGACACTGTGCTAACCATTTCACAAATAGTATCTCATTTAATTCTCACAAGAAAGCTGTGAAGTAAATCTGCTATTATTCTCATTTTACAGTTGAGGAAATTGAGGCAGACGGAGGTTAAATGATTTGCCTGGGGCCACAGAGCTAATAAATGTCTGAGGCTTCAAGTCTTCCTGACTCTAGACTGGGCTCTATAACTACTGTACCACCCAGCAAAGAAAACCATTCCCTCTTATACACATTCAGTTTAAACTGATTCAGATTTAATTTCACATAGCAGGTGCCTAATAAATGTTTGTTTGATTTAGATGTGAATTTGTAGGCTTCACAGCTTGAGTGTACTTTTAGGCAGAAGTACAACAGTTAAAAAAACCAACAATGTAGGAGTATCCAGAAAGAGGAAGGACATACTGATAACTGTGGGTGGGTACCAAATTAAATTTAGAGACCTGAACCATTTTTTTTCCAAGCCTCTAGAATTATGAAACCCATTCTCAAGACTGTATTGAGTCATGCTTTCTGCAGGTCTGTGGTTTCCACTTACAGTATAATACTAATTTTTACAACCAAGAGACTCCTACTCTGCAGCATGAAACTTTTAAATGCAAAATATAAACACTACAGCTTCTAGCAACTAGGGAGCAAACATTCATTCTGAACATGTCTGAAAAGGAAATCTAACCAGAACAACTGAAGGGTGGAGGGGAGGCTGGAGAGTGTGTTAAGTAAGAAAGGGATTGGGCTAAAAAGGGCAATAGGGATGGATAGGAAGGGAGAGGAGGCAAGAAGAGACAGAGATACACCATCAATATCTAGAGCAATATACAAAAAAGAGACTGACAGCTATTGACTATCTTTTTCTACCCCCCATCATTATGTAAACTTGTCTTCTATCTTCTCTATTAGAGGTTCTTAACTTTGTGTGTGTGTGTGTGTGTATGTGTGTGTGTGTGTGTGTGTGTGTGTGTGTGTGTGTGTGTAGCTATATATGAACTCCTCAGTATAATGGTTTTAATTGTTTAAAATAAAAAACATAGGCAATACAAAGGAAACCAATTATATTAAAGATGTAAATTTTTTCTCCTATCCAAGTTCATAGTTCTCCTGAACCCAGGTTCAAAACCCTCTTGTGTCTTAGTTTTTTTAGAGATGGAAGAAAAAACTGAGAATAGATAGCAAACAGATAGACAAATAGGGATAGAGAGACAGAGAGATAGGGATAAAAGGTAAGTAGGTAGGTAAATAGTTAGATATAGAACACTCTAATATAATATACTGGAAATAGGCAGCATCTTCTGAATGATCTCAAAGTCTTCTATCTTTGAAACAAAGCAAGTCAAAAGAACAGATTGCATACACATACTTGTATAAATATATACGTGTACAAAACAGAAAATTAACTACCACAAGCTTGTAACTGAAAGCTTAGCAAAAAATAAAGCAACAACACAGAATCAGAGGAGGTTACAAGAGATCTCACAGCCATCTGGTTCAACCCTTAACCCAAATGGAGAACAGCCATCCACCCACATTCCCAACAAGTGTTCATCCAGCTTCTGCTTGAAGATCCCTAGAGATAGGAAGCTCATCGCCAAGAATTGCTAATGAATGTTAAACAAGGTACTGTGCACTAAATATATCCACTTAGATGCTGCCTCAGTGCTCAGAAGAAAAACATTCAGAAGGACAAAGCCAGCATAATGCTAAGAGATCCTTTGACTCTAGCACAAATGAGTATGGCACATAAAATTCAGGTACTATGAAATAATCATTATTATTTTAGGCAATATTCATAGGCTCGATATTTCATAAAGCACTTTCTCTCTTATGATACTGTGTCCAATTGTATTTGTATCCTTACTCAGTTGAAAGTTAATTCATCTGTCCAAATGGTTTTTCATAAAGAGATATAGAAAATAATCCCAAAGCTTTTGAAAAAGAGAAAAAAAAGAAAAACACTAAAGGAATGCTCCCTTCATCATTCCTCTCTACTGCCAGAGAAGTCCTCTGAACATTGTCTCCAGATCATCATTTGTTTAGATGGATTTGTTTGCAGTTGACTTTTTTCCTATTATCATGATGAAAATATTTTTGTAAGTACATTTTATTTAACTTTTGGCAATCAAAAATTCAATAATCTATTTGAGAGGATAATAATTAAGTTAATTAAGTGATTCACATTATATAGCAACTCTTGTCATACCTCTTTTGTTAGTTCTTATAATTGTGTCAGAAGACAGCAAAGAGCTTCCATTGGACACTTCCTGCATGGGCTTCTCCGGAGGCTTGCTGGAAAGGATTTCTTTCTTCATCTCCTTCTTTATCTCCTGTGGGAATTAAAAAAAAAAAAAAATAGGACTACTTTGAAATTTTAGGATGTCTCATTGAGTACTTTAAGCTACTTCCTTCTAAAAACATTCTACTTGTGAACTACAATAACCCTGACTTGCAAGACTTGAGACCAACACATGTTCTTTCTAACGTTTTTCCCCCCAAGTTGTTTTATCTACTTGAAAGAGGGTCTTATGAAACAGAAAACTGACAATTGCAAGGATGTGATTAATACGTGGCTGAGGTTGTAGATCTGGGGCAAGAAAGGACCTCAGAGGCCATGTGCTAAGGCTGTGGTTTACAAATAAATGAATTAGCCCAATACCATTTATCATGTGGTCAAAACCATTTATTTTTGCTTTTTTAAAGCTGGAAATTCTGAGACCTGTCAGAGTCATGCCAAAAGAGACTGTCAACACTTTATAACCTCCCAAAGAGTACACGCCATTTATTGAAGCCATAAGGTGACCATGTGGGATTCAAGAAGAGCATTCTAAATCATTAGCATTGTATATAGCATTACACTAACTAGGAATCATGATGAAATAACACTCTATTAGAATTTATATGCAGTTAGCAAAGACAAAAAGGCTGGTTTTTGAACTCTTTTATTGGGAGTAGGGAGTGGGAGAACTTCTAGTGTGGAAATTACCTCTAGCAACAGAAACAGGCAAACTGTCAGCAATATATAGTTTTAGGGAGTTTTCTGACAGGATAACTGAGATCAAATGACATAATCACAGATCACCTCTCAGTACTTAATTCCAAGTTAGATGAAAAAAAAATTAAGTAAAAAATGTTGATTTTCATGATGACTGAAGGCAGCTAGGATACAGAGGTTATGGAGTGCTCAGAAAACTCTGAGGAGTTCCAAGTTAGCCTAAGATATTTAGCTTTGTGATCCTGGGCATCTACTTTAAAAAAAAATGATCCTTACAATGGTTTCCTTCTTTATTGCAGGTAACTGAGATTCATTTGTAGACTAATACTCCTCCTTTTAGATCCTCATTTAAAAAACATTTTAATTTTAAACATTTACTATAATATTATGGGCAAAGCATAGGATAAGGAGTGTGACTTCCTGCCTCTGCCTTGTTTAACTGTTACAGTCACAGGACTTCATCACAAATGCTGAGGTTTTCACATAGTTACAATGTGTTAAACTACCTGTAAAAATAAGATCATGCCTTTATAAAATAAGAGCATATCTGAACAAAACAGAAGGGGCAATATGTAATCAGCAAAGGGGAAAAAAATACTAAGTTTCTAACCTGTGGGTTGAACTATGAAGTTATTTATGTTCTCACTAGGGTACCCCTTCAGCCACAAACTCGGTCTAATATGATGTGTTTGCCAGTGATGGTGGCCACCAAGAATTCTAGGATCAATCCACTGGGACTTTTCTCAATATTAATTCCTTGTGTGCTTCTCTTAATAATTAGCAGTTGGGTCATGGCAAATGTATCGACTACAGTGACATTGTGACATTCGTAGCCACAAAACATTACATCCCTTAAACTCGTGGGACATTCTCCCACAAATGCACAGTGGGTTAGAAACTCTTCCAGGTTACCTTAAGTCATTCTGATGTTACATTACCTCATTTATCTGCACGTTATCTCCTTCATCTCAGTGTAAGATCCTTGAGAACAGGGTCTATTTTTGCCTTCCTAGTTCTAAGCAGAATGTCCACACATAATAAGTGCTTTACTAATTTATTTTACTGACTTAAATGACAAATTGTGAAACACAGAACAGCAGCTTTGAGGACAAATAATGCATCTCTCTTAAACAGCCTCTGACACAATGAGAAAATTTTCTTCTACTCTTCCCCAGTATTTCAGCTCATGGTACCGCAGTACTCA